>NW_028126811.1:0-17797 GCF_965231255.1 Vanellus vanellus | reverse complement strand
GGGGGGACGGGACAACCCCAATTTTCTGTTTTGGGAAAAAAAAAAAAAAAAATAAAAAAAAAGAAGAAAAACTTTCCCAACTTGGGTCTCCCGGGCAAGCCCCATCCACCTGGCTTGGTGCAGCTGGAAAGCAAAAAACCCCTTTTCCACGCTCAGAAGCAAAAATCACCAATGGTTGCGTGGTGGATAAGCGTTAAAAAGCCCCAAAGCTGAGCATTGTGGAAAAGTGAAGAAACGCCCACCCCGACGTGAGGAAAAGGTGGGTGCAGCGGCGGCAGCTTGGTGGCTCCAGCGTGGGCGAGTTGCGGAGAGTGGGGCGCCCCCCGTGAGTCCCCCGCTGTGGGTTCCCCCGGCCGGCTCCCCTGGGGGCGGTCCGTCCCCGTTCCCCCCCCCTCCCGCGCAGGGGGGTTGTAGCCCTCTTCGGCCACGCCCCCTCCCCGCCCCCGGTTGCCATAGGCCCCGCCTCCCCGCGCTGCCCCACCTGCCACCCCTCCTCGGCCCCGCCTCCCGTCCCCTGGGCCCCGCCTCCCACGCTTGGCTGACCTCTGCCGGAGCCCCGCCTCCCGCCCCGGCCCCGCCTCGCTGGCCCCGCCCAGCCCTGCTCGGCCCCCGGCTCCCCCGCCCCTGCAGCGGGGATGCGCGCATGCGCAGTACGGCGCGCGTCTGCGCTCGCTTCTGCCACCAGGCGACCAAAAGCCGGTCCTGCACCCGGGGAGCCGCTCATGCGCAGTACAGCGCGATGGTGCGAGGGGCGCGCGTGCGCAGGACAGCGAACTGCCGCGCGCTCGCTGCCGCCACCGTGCGACCGAACGCCGGTACTGCGGCCCGGGATCGGCGCATGCGCGCTACGGCGCGATGGTCTGCGCTCGCATCTGCCGCCTGGCGGCCGCAAGTCGGTACTGCAGCCGGGAGGCCGCGCCCGCGCAGTACAGCGCTCTCGTGGGTCCTGCCTCCTTCCCGGCCTCTGCCGCGCCTCCCGCCCTCCTCGGCCCCGCCTCCCCGCTCGTCCCGGCCCCGCCTCGCCACTAGCCCTCGGCCCCGGCTGCCTGCCGTCTTCCCCCCCGCCTCCCCGTCTCGGCCCCTCTTCCCCGCCCGCCTCGGCCCCGCCCTGCAGCGCCGGTCCCGCACGGGCCGTTGCCGGGCGCCGCCCCCGGCGGCGGGGGAGGGCCAGGACCACCGGGGAGACGAGCGGGCTCCTTCGGCGCGTGCGGGGGTGTCTCCCGCCCGCCGGCCGCCCGGCGCTGGCGGGGCGGGGGCTTCAAGCCGCCGCCTGCGGCAGGCTGCCGCTCCGCTGGAGCCGAGCCGGCTCCGGGTAGCCCCCGGGCGTTACCCGAGAGCTGACGGAAGGCAAGAGGGGAAGAAGGCGCGACGGTTTTATTTTGTGCCGTCGCACACAAACCGATCCGGTTTTGAAGAAGAAAAAGCCGCGGGTTTGGTAAATCCGCCCCCCACTCCGCGCCGCGCAGGCGCGGCCGCACCTGCCCGTCGCCCCGGCAACGGCCCCGCGCCGCCGCCGCCGCGTCACCATGGCAACCGCTCCCGGGCTGATGGGCGGGAGTGCGGGCCAATCACAGCGCGGGAGCCACGCTCCGATTGGCCGAATTGCCTCGCCGAGGTGGGGCGCGGCGGGGACTGACGGCAACGCCGAGCCAATGGAGCGGGGCCTCCCAAAGAGGGGTGCGGGCGACGGCCAATGGGCGCGCGGCGAGGGCGGGCCGGGACGCTCCGGAAGCCGAGGGGGCCGGGGGAAAATGGCGCCCAGTTCGAAAGCGGAGCGGAGCGGAGCGGAGCGGGGGGAAAGCGCAGCCCGGCGTGCGGGTCCAGTGCCGGCCCGGCCCGGCCCGGCCCGCGGGCTCGCCGCGAGGCAGCCGTGAGACAGCCGTTGAGGCAGCTGGAGCGCGTCAAGGTGAGCGGGGGGCGGTGGGCAACGATGCGGGGGGCGGGGGGCCGAGGGAACATGGCGGGGGGGCTGTAGAGGGCCCTGAGGGGTGACGGGGCGGGGGGAAGGGGCGCTGAACGGGGGGCTTGAGGGGGGGCACTGTAGGCTCGGAGCGGGGCTGGCTGGGCCCGGCTCCCCGCGGGGTGCCTTGGGCCTGGGGAGTTTGGGGTGCGGGGCTGGCGGTGCCGGAGAAATAAAGGCCGAAAGGGCGATAGTGAAGCGGCGCCCGGGCCGTGCCGGCGCTTCCCCGCAGCGCGGTGGGGTCGGGCCCTTCGCACTTGCCCAGCGCTCCCCAAAAGTGTCTGTGGGCCCTGGGGGTGGCGGGCTGTGGGGTGGCTGCGCTCGGGCTGGCCCTCAGCGTGGCCCGCGGGGACTGCCGAGGGGGTGAGGAAGCAGAGGGGGTGAGCCGCTTCGGGGCCCGAAACAGAGAGCAGGTCTTCTGCCCCGAGGGCTGGAAAGCAGGTTCCCGGGGCTGGTTTTGGGGTGCAGAAACAGGCGGAGTTGTGTGGCTTTGGGCTGAGGAGCAGGGGTGCGGTCCTGCGTTTTTGGCGCTTGAGAAGGGGCCCAGCAGCTGAGGTTATGAGCTCAGAAAGGGGCACTAAACGAGCGGGTTTGGGGGTTAAGAGCAGACTCCAGCCTGGCTGGTTTTGCAGGGGCCGGGGGGGGGGGGAGGCAGAGAGGAGTTGGGAGACGTTGGGTGCTGCGGGGAAAAGCAGGGGGTGGGCAAGGTGCGTGGACCCTCCCCGCAGGTGGGGGTCTGGTGCCATGGGACCCCCGAGTTCAGGAGGCTGGCACGCAGCTGACTGAACTCCATGTCTCTCGGGGGGAAAGGCGCTTTTCAGACCTGGCACGCCTCTCCTCTTTGAATCTAGCTCTTCTTTGGACATTGCTGAGCATAGATATTAAGCGATTAATCATAGCAATTTATTGATATTTATACTGTGTAAAGCCATGGTGTTTAACCCTAACACTCAAGTCAGGACGCTGATTGGTTGACGACCCCGTCAACAGCCCAGGCTATTGCAAGTAGGTGGAGCTGGGAAGAAGGAGTTGAAATCAGCTGGAGCTTCAGTGCAGAGCCGGGGCTTCAATTAGCCAGAGCTTGGCAAGCAGGAGCTGGAGGGAGGTGGGGTGTCCTCTGTCCGGAGCACGCATTAGCCAGAGGCAAGACTCCCGGCAGCGGTAACGAGCAGGAGCTGCAATTAGCCGGAGCGTGTGTTGGCTGGAGCAGCCGCCGGCCAAACTGCACTTCCCGCAGGGCTGAAGAGCGGCCGGGTGCAGGCTGGGCTGTCCCAAGCGAGGAGCTGCGAGCAGAGGGGAGGCGAGCGGTGCTTCTGCCGGCGGGGAGCCCGGCCTCTTGCCGGGGGGGTTAAATCCCCGCCAAGCACCTGTCTGGGCCCCGCTCCCGAGGGCAGAGGTGGGGTGGGGGTCCCCCGGCTTGTGCCCGTTGTCTGGCTGCGACAAAGAGGGTCATTTCTCGCCTCCTCTTTTCCCAGCGTCCCCTTGTGCGTCCCGGGAAGAAAATCCTGCGGGATTGATTCCGCCAGCTGCTCAGGTAATGGCAGGCGTGGGGCTGGGGGAGTGGGGAGACACGTTTGCGAGTTCAGGGGCGCTCCGGGTACTCCACGTCAAACGGGCAGAAAGGGCAAATTTGCTGCCAGCGCAGAAAAGCGGATGCAGGACTGCAGTGAACAGAGCGCGCCTCCTTCCCGGACTGGTGCCTGGGTAGTTAGGAATGTCTTCCTTTGGGGTGAAAGAGCCACCTTTCCTCTCGCCTAAATTAAGAGCTGCCCAATACCTTCTTTAGGGTCCGGTGTTTCCCTTCTGTTTGTTCATGCTACTTTTATGGGCAAGTTGGAAATGGCCTTTTCTCTTTCCCTGCGTAACTGAATCGTTAGGAGTCCGTGGCGCGAGCGTGGTTAATTTTGGAGCACCTAGGTGCCAGTGGAAACGGAATGAATGAAACGCGATGGAAACTGATGTTTTGCTTGGTTTTTACTCAACTTTTTTTTATCTTTCAGTGTTGATGGCATGTTGTCCTGTGGCTCAACCCACCTTCTGTTGCGTGGAGCCTCCGATCTAGGGTTTTTAAGTCTGAGAAGCTTGTCCTTCCAGAAAAGGACTGGTCGTTGCGCAGATTGAGGGGTAGGCTCGGAGAGCCGCTGAAGTACACGGTCAGTGTAACGGCCAAATGTCACTTAACCGTGCGGTTCCCTTTCACTCCTTTCCCCCCAGCTCCCTCAGGGCTGGGAGTTTTTGTTTTGTTTTGTTTTTTTTTTTTTTTGCGGGGGTTGTGGGTTTGTGTGGGGCATGCGCGTGGTTTCCAAAGCAGAGCGCAGTGTTGCCTGGTGGCAGCCTGCAGAGCCCTTTTGCTGCCTGACCTCTCCTTTTGCACTCCACTCTCAGGGCTGTAACTTTCCTTTGGCTGATTTGAGCAGAGCAATGAAGTGACTTGCCTGTGTAAATGTGCTGGTGATACCAGGAAGGGAAGCGCTTGGGCCGGTAGTGAAAAACTTGGCTCCGAGTAGGATTTCTGAAGGCAGAACAACAACAGCAGCAGGAAGCGTCCCAAAGGTGATGCCAAGTACTTTTTCCTCCGCTCAGCTGTCGTCTGGGCAAACCTTCAGGGAAGAAGGCAGCTTGAGATTCCTACCTGGCTTTGCGTTCACGGGTTTTTTTCCTCTCTCGGCAGGTTGTCAACGGCCAGCCTTTCTCCGCGGTCACCCTTTCTTCTGCCGTGACGGTACGGGACACACGGAAAGGATCCAGAGTGCTCTGCCAGGACCAGGTACGTCTCCCATGTGCGTCTGCGTTTTTCCTAAGGTCCTTGTCGTGGGGGCTTTGAAGTGAAAGCAAAGGATGTGCTGACTCTCCTCCCGTAGTTTTTCGATGAAATATTTGAACGCGAATACTAAAAATAAGGTGTGTTCCGGAGCACGTTGCGCCCATGCAAAGCTCGCTTCGCTCCGCTTATTTTCTCCACCCGAAAGCATCATCTCTTTCTGTGTGCTTACCGTTAACTGGCACTGTGAGAATAATGTTGCACTAAAAGAGGCAAGAAAGGGTTCGCAAGGGTTCAGATGTTCCGAAGAAAGAGACTTTGTTTTCGTGGTAAAAGCTTTATGCTTTTTCAGTCCACAGGTTTTTAAAATAGCTTCCAGTAGTCCTGGATAACCTTACTGAGATACTAGCCTCTGTACGCAAAGCAGTCGAGGTCAGAGAAGAGACAGGGACAAAGTGGGACAAAGCAGGGTGGCTTCTGCGTGTTTTCCGGGCTTTGCCAGGAAGCGCTGGCAGCCTTGTAAGTGGTGACAGCGGGTCCCGATGTGTTTTTGGTGAGCTACTGCTTCCCTAATGGCCTTATTTGGCAACGAGACTTTGCACTCTTTCTCTTTCTCTTTTTTTTTTTTTCCCCGTTTGTTTGGGGTTGGTTTTGGTTTTTTGTTTGTTTGTTTGTTTGTTTTAAGAAAACCAAAGTCCACAGCCCGTCTTCTGAATTTGTTGGGTTCTCAGTCGTACCAGGCGAGGTATCATAAACACGCGTTCCTCTGCGCACTCAGCACAGCCGAAAGCATCAGTCCATCTGCCGGTCCTTTTTGGTGGCCTTATGGATTGCGGGAGCGGGGATTTGATCCCCTCCCCTCCCTCCCCCCCCCCCCCCCCCCCCCCTCCCCGGTAAAAGCCTATGGGGGCTTTTTCATCTTGCTGATTTTTCTATCCTAAATTAAACTTTAAAAATGGTTAAAATTGTAGAATTTACAAACGTCCTTGCGTTGTTTAAACTGCAGCTGCCAAATGGCTGTAGCATACAATGTATTCGGTGTACTTTGGCAATGAGGTATTTGTTCTAAAGCTTTAAAAACAGGGCCGTTTTTTAAAAAAGTTACATTTAAACGTTTAAGAAAGGAAATGTTTAAAACCAAATGTTTAAACAAAGGATACGTTTCAAAAGGGACAGTTGAATGTTAGCGGTTTTTTATTGCCAATCTTCAGAGGGAGCGCTCTGGAGTTCTTGGTTTCTGTCTGGCTGTCAGCAGCGCGTTTCCCCGGCGGTTCAGCAGCATCTCTCCTGGGCAGGGCAGCCGGCCAGACGTCCCCGCTAATCGTGCGGCACCCAACTCCCCCCTCCCCCGAGTCAAATTATAGCTGTGTATTTTGGAGATGGATGGTTTAATGGTATGGATTGACAGCTGGGCAAGTTCATTTAGTGCCAAAGGAAAGTCAAATACTTTTATACTATAAGAATTCTTATTGCAGAGAGAGAGAGAGCGAGAGATCTCTAAGCATACGTGCACCTCTTCAGCGTAGAGTGAAGGACTGAGCTTTGTTCGTTCTTGTTCATTGCACTCTTTGGAGTTTTACCCTTCCCTTTCGGCTGTACTGACCCAGCAAGGTGTGCAGCAGCAGCAGCAGCAGCAGCAGCAGTGGCATGAGGGCTGTAGCTGTTTGAGGGGGTCCGTCGCGTCGATTCTGGTCACGGCCCAGCCCTGTGCGGCAGCCTGGCAGGGGGAGGTCCCCGCGGCAGCGCCGTGAGGAAGGCAGGAGGGGTTTCCCAGAGCCAGCCCGAGGGTTTACTGCCGTGCTCAGAATGGCAGCAGGCGGCACTTAGTCTTAATACTGACCGGAAGAGTTCCAGTCGCTCTGGCTTTGAAAGGCCACGCTGTATTTGGCGCTGAGCTGTTTCCCTACAGGAGTCCTCCTGTCGCTGCGCTGCCGCCCCGTGCCTCGGTGTGAGGGAATTCCTCTGCTTTCTTCTGTGCTCTTTGTTAATCTGCTGAAATATAATTGGGGCTTTTGGTGTTTCAGGTGTCTCGCCGTACGGGTCTGGCGACGCTCAGTAGACCTCCCCCTGCCCAGGTGTTGTGTTAAAGGGCAAAGTAATTTGGCAGACAAGAAAGCCCTTTGCGTTCCAGGCTGTCTCAGAGGGGCTGGGTGCGGCGAGGCTTAGGTTCTGAGCGATGCCCGATTTGGCATTAAAAGTCCGGTGGCGTTCAATATGTACTATTGAACTATCACGATTACGGAGGCACTAATAGCACCACACGCAATCGGATCAAGCGGCGTCCCGTGAACCAGCGCGGCCACACGTAAGGATTTGGGTGGCGTTCACTAGGAACTCTCACGGCTAGATTGGTGAAAAGTGTCGTTTATTGAAGCGACAGAGGCACAAGTTCTTTTGGAGTGCCGGTGATAGTGACCGTCTGCAAAGCCCGTGCGAATACTAAAGATGTTAGTGATACAGCCTGGCTACAAATGCGCTAAGTTCTAAAACGACTCTATAGAGATTTCTAAGTTTCCCGGGGAAGCACTTGGCATAGCCGAGCGTTCGAATCTTCCCCACGAGCGTCCTTGTGGGGGGCGAGGAGAGGCTCAGCCCGTCGACGGACGCCAGCAGTCACAGGTGGTCGGCCATGGCATTTCCCTGCCCGCGTTGGTATCTTCCCTGACATCCCTCCTCTCTGACGCTATTTTCATACCTCTCTTTTTTTTTTTTTTTTTTTTTAACCTTTCAGGTGGAGCCTGATGGACTCTAGTCATACCTACTTGTGTTACGATTGGTGTAAAATTCTCTCGCTTGGCTTTTAAAGGTATAGACTACGAAAAATTCAGAGCGAGGACTCCGTGAGGAGCGGTCGCACCTCGGAGGCGGGTAGCTTTTGGGATGGAGGTGTGTTTTGGTATTATAATGACATTATAATGAGCAAATTTCACCCAAAGGATAGCATTTTGTCCAAAATGACAGATGGTTGGCTCAGGGTAACAATTGGGCAGCTTATCAGTTCCATAAGGCCTTCAGGGGTTCCATTTGACTCTCAAGTTCCCATTTGATCGCAGAGTTTGGCCGTGGCATCTCCACTCCGCTCCATCCGCCGCGCTGTTTTTCCTTAGAGTTGGCGCACCGGACTCCCCCAATGTCGTCAACATCTAAGGTTGCCTCGGGGACCTTTGTGAAACGCGTCCTTTGCACACCAGCTGCACTCTGCCCTGGAGAGTTTCCTCCACGCTGCACTTTTCTTCAAAACGGGGCATTACCTTAATTTCTAAGTCACCTCCAGTAATGATCCCACACCAGGTTTGCCTGCCAGTGGCTGAGCGGCCCGAGGGGACGGGGCCAGCCCTGGGTCCGCTGGCTTTGTGCCTTTTTTTGGGGGGGGAATAAAAAGGGGGTGGGTGTGTGTGGGTGATGATGTCATTTGGGGCAGCCCAGGGGCCCTGAGGATGCTGCAGAGGAGCAGGTGAGTGGGGGATGGGGGGGTCACACGGGGGTCGCCTGAAAAGAGGCGGATCACAGCCCCCAAATGTCTGAAAATTCGGGGGGGGGGGGGATTAGCAAACTTTAAAACCTGTAAATATGGGCGTGAGGCATTGAAATAAAGAAAAATCTCACATTTTAGTCTCTTAATAAATGAATATTCATTGCTTTACATAGGAGGAGTTTGGAATAAACCCCTAGATCTACTCTGTTACGTAAAGGATTTTAGACTATAAAAAGGTGTGTCCCAGAGCCCATTTTTGGCTCTGTCGTTCTCTGTCTGCCGGGCTGCCCACCCTTTTCTTTACCTGCTCTGTCTCTCCCCTTCAGCTCCTCGAGGTTTTCCGGTATTCCTCAGGCTTATATTGACCCTAAATATATCTATGTCTGTGTGTAAATGGATACCTAGGGGACATGTCTATTCTCGGTAAGGTTTTTGAAATGCAAGGAAAGCCTATTTACGGAAAGCCCTTAAAACCCCGCCACACCGCCCTGCACCTTTCCCCATTTTTATTTTTTTTTTTTTTTAAGATGTAAAAGCGCTTTTAAAAACTACCCCTTCCCCTTCTCCCCCTTCCCCTTCTCCCCCTTTTCCCATCCCAATTTGGGGCCGCTTTCCCCTGCCGGGCTGTGTACGCAAAGCGGGAGTTGCCACCACAGCACAAAAGTACCCCAAAGCCCTACTTCTGGGTCTGCGGGGGGGGGGGGGGGGACGGGACAACCCCAATTTTCTGTTTTGGGAAAAAAAAAAAAAAAATAAAAAAAAGAAGAAAAACTTTCCCAACTTGGGTCTCCCGGGCAAGCCCCATCCACCTGGCTTGGTGCAGCTGGAAAGCAAAAAACCCCTTTTCCACGCTCAGAAGCAAAAATCACCAATGGTTGCGTGGTGGATAAGCGTTAAAAAGCCCCAAAGCTGAGCATTGTGGAAAAGTGAAGAAACGCCCACCCCGACGTGAGGAAAAGGTGGGTGCAGCGGCGGCAGCTTGGTGGCTCCAGCGTGGGCGAGTTGCGGAGAGTGGGGCGCCCCCCGTGAGTCCCCCGCTGTGGGTTCCCCCGGCCGGCTCCCCTGGGGGCGGTCCGTCCCCGTTCCCCCCCCCTCCCGCGCAGGGGGGTTGTAGCCCTCTTCGGCCACGCCCCCTCCCCGCCCCCGGTTGCCATAGGCCCCGCCTCCCCGCGCTGCCCCACCTGCCACCCCTCCTCGGCCCCGCCTCCCGTCCCCTGGGCCCCGCCTCCCACGCTTGGCTGACCTCTGCCGGAGCCCCGCCTCCCGCCCCGGCCCCGCCTCGCTGGCCCCGCCCAGCCCTGCTCGGCCCCCGGCTCCCCCGCCCCTGCAGCGGGGATGCGCGCATGCGCAGTACGGCGCGCGTCTGCGCTCGCTTCTGCCACCAGGCGACCAAAAGCCGGTCCTGCACCCGGGGAGCCGCTCATGCGCAGTACAGCGCGATGGTGCGAGGGGCGCGCGTGCGCAGGACAGCGAACTGCCGCGCGCTCGCTGCCGCCACCGTGCGACCGAACGCCGGTACTGCGGCCCGGGATCGGCGCATGCGCGCTACGGCGCGATGGTCTGCGCTCGCATCTGCCGCCTGGCGGCCGCAAGTCGGTACTGCAGCCGGGAGGCCGCGCCCGCGCAGTACAGCGCTCTCGTGGGTCCTGCCTCCTTCCCGGCCTCTGCCGCGCCTCCCGCCCTCCTCGGCCCCGCCTCCCCGCTCGTCCCGGCCCCGCCTCGCCACTAGCCCTCGGCCCCGGCTGCCTGCCGTCTTCCCCCCCGCCTCCCCGTCTCGGCCCCTCTTCCCCGCCCGCCTCGGCCCCGCCCTGCAGCGCCGGTCCCGCACGGGCCGTTGCCGGGCGCCGCCCCCGGCGGCGGGGGAGGGCCAGGACCACCGGGGAGACGAGCGGGCTCCTTCGGCGCGTGCGGGGGTGTCTCCCGCCCGCCGGCCGCCCGGCGCTGGCGGGGCGGGGGCTTCAAGCCGCCGCCTGCGGCAGGCTGCCGCTCCGCTGGAGCCGAGCCGGCTCCGGGTAGCCCCCGGGCGTTACCCGAGAGCTGACGGAAGGCAAGAGGGGAAGAAGGCGCGACGGTTTTATTTTGTGCCGTCGCACACAAACCGATCCGGTTTTGAAGAAGAAAAAGCCGCGGGTTTGGTAAATCCGCCCCCCACTCCGCGCCGCGCAGGCGCGGCCGCACCTGCCCGTCGCCCCGGCAACGGCCCCGCGCCGCCGCCGCCGCGTCACCATGGCAACCGCTCCCGGGCTGATGGGCGGGAGTGCGGGCCAATCACAGCGCGGGAGCCACGCTTCGATTGGCCGAATTGCCTCGCCGAGGTGGGGCGCGGCGGGGACTGACGGCAACGCCGAGCCAATGGAGCGGGGCCTCCCAAAGAGGGGTGCGGGCGACGGCCAATGGAGGGCGGGCCGGGACGCTCCGGAAGCCGAGGGGGCCGGGGGAAAATGGCGCCCAGTTCGAAAGCGGAGCGGAGCGGAGCGGAGCGGGGGGAAAGCGCAGCCCGGCGTGCGGGTCCAGTGCCGGCCCGGCCCGGCCCGGTCCGGTCCGGCCCGCGGGCTCGCCGCGAGGCAGCCGTGAGACAGCCGTTGAGGCAGCTGGAGCGCGTCAAGGTGAGCGGGGGGCGGTGGGCAACGATGCGGGGGGCGGGGGGCCGAGGGAACATGGCGGGGGGGCTGTAGAGGGCCCTGAGGGGTGACGGGGCGGGGGGAAGGGGCGCTGAACGGGGGGCTTGAGGGGGGGCACTGTAGGCTCGGAGCGGGGCTGGCTGGGCCCGGCTCCCCGCGGGGTGCCTTGGGCCTGGGGAGTTTGGGGTGCGGGGCTGGCGGTGCCGGAGAAATAAAGGCCGAAAGGGCGATAGTGAAGCGGCGCCCGGGCCGTGCCGGCGCTTCCCCGCAGCGCGGTGGGGTCGGGCCCTCCGCACTTGCCCAGCGCTCCCCAAAAGTGTCTGTGGGCCCTGGGGGTGGCGGGCTGTGGGGTGGCTGCGCTCGGGCTGGCCCTCAGCGTGGCCCGCGGGGACTGCCGAGGGGGTGAGGAAGCAGAGGGGGTGAGCCGCTTCGGGGCCCGAAACAGAGAGCAGGTCTTCTGCCCCGAGGGCTGGAAAGCAGGTTCCCGGGGCTGGTTTTGGGGTGCAGAAACAGGCGGAGTTGTGTGGCTTTGGGCTGAGGAGCAGGGGTGCGGTCCTGCGTTTTTGGGGCTTGAGAAGGGGCCCAGCAGCTGAGGTTATGAGCTCAGAAAGGGGCACTAAACGAGCGGGTTTGGGGGTTAAGAGCAGACTCCAGCCTGGCTGGTTTTGCAGGGGCCGGGGGGGGGGGGAGGCAGAGAGGAGTTGGGAGACGTTGGGTGCTGCGGGGAAAAGCAGGGGGTGGGCAAGGTGCGTGGACCCTCCCCGCAGGTGGGGGTCTGGTGCCATGGGACCCCCGAGTTCAGGAGGCTGGCACGCAGCTGACTGAACTCCATGTCTCTCGGGGGGAAAGGCGCTTTTCAGACCTGGCACGCCTCTCCTCTTTGAATCTAGCTCTTCTTTGGACATTGCTGAGCATAGATATTAAGCGATTAATCATAGCAATTTATTGATATTTATACTGCGTAAAGCCATGGTGTTTAACCCTAACACTCAAGTCAGGACGCTGATTGGTTGACGACCCCGTCAACAGCCCAGGCTATTGCAAGTAGGTGGAGCTGGGAAGAAGGAGTTGAAATCAGCTGGAGCTTCAGTGCAGAGCCGGGGCTTCAATTAGCCAGAGCTTGGCAAGCAGGAGCTGGAGGGAGATGGGGTGTCCTCTGTCCGGAGCACGCATTAGCCAGAGGCAAGACTCCCGGCAGCGGTAACGAGCAGGAGCTGCAATTAGCCGGAGCGTGTGTTGGCTGGAGCAGCCGCCGGCCAAACTGCACTTCCCGCAGGGCTGAAGAGCGGCCGGGTGCAGGCTGGGCTGTCCCAAGCGAGGAGCTGCGAGCAGAGGGGAGGCGAGCGGTGCTTCTGCCGGCGGGGAGCCCGGCCTCTTGCCGGGGGGGTTAAATCCCCGCCAAGCACCTGTCTGGGCCCCGCTCCCGAGGGCAGAGGTGGGGTGGGGGTCCCCCGGCTTGTGCCCGTTGTCTGGCTGCGACAAAGAGGGTCATTTCTCGCCTCCTCTTTTCCCAGCGTCCCCTTGTGCGTCCCGGGAAGAAAATCCTGCGGGATTGATTCCGCCAGCTGCTCAGGTAATGGCAGGCGTGGGGCTGGGGGAGTGGGGAGACACGTTTGCGAGTTCAGGGGCGCTCCGGGTACTCCACGTCAAACGGGCAGAAAGGGCAAATTTGCTGCCAGCGCAGAAAAGCGGATGCAGGACTGCGGTGAACAGAGCGCGCCTCCTTCCCGGACTGGTGCCTGGGTAGTTAGGAATGTCTTCCTTTGGGGTGAAAGAGCCACCTTTCCTCTCGCCTAAATTAAGAGCTGCCCAATACCTTCTTTAGGGTCCGGTGTTTCCCTTCTGTTTGTTCATGCTACTTTTATGGGCAAGTTGGAAATGGCCTTTTCTCTTTCCCTGCGTAACTGAATCGTTAGGAGTCCGTGGCGCGAGCGTGGTTAATTTTGGAGCACCTAGGTGCCAGTGGAAACGGAATGAATGAAACGCGATGGAAACTGATGTTTTGCTTGGTTTTTACTCAACTTTTTTTTATCTTTCAGTGTTGATGGCATGTTGTCCTGTGGCTCAACCCACCTTCTGTTGCGTGGAGCCTCCGATCTAGGGTTTTTAAGTCTGAGAAGCTTGTCCTTCCAGAAAAGGACTGGTCGTTGCGCAGATTGAGGGGTAGGCTCGGAGAGCCGCTGAAGTACACGGTCAGTGTAACGGCCAAATGTCACTTAACCGTGCGGTTCCCTTTCACTCCTTTCCCCCCAGCTCCCTCAGGGCTGGGAGTTTTTGTTTTGTTTTGTTTTTTTTTTTTTTTTGCGGGGGTTGTGGGTTTGTGTGGGGCATGCGCGTGGTTTCCAAAGCAGAGCGCAGTGTTGCCTGGTGGCAGCCTGCAGAGCCCTTTTGCTGCCTGACCTCTCCTTTTGCACTCCACTCTCAGGGCTGTAACTTTCCTTTGGCTGATTTGAGCAGAGCAATGAAGTGACTTGCCTGTGTAAATGTGCTGGTGATACCAGGAAGGGAAGCGCTTGGGCCGGTAGTGAAAAACTTGGCTCCGAGTAGGATTTCTGAAGGCAGAACAACAACAGCAGCAGGAAGCGTCCCAAAGGTGATGCCAAGTACTTTTTCCTCCGCTCAGCTGTCGTCTGGGCAAACCTTCAGGGAAGAAGGCAGCTTGAGATTCCTACCTGGCTTTGCGTTCACGGGTTTTTTTCCTCTCTCGGCAGGTTGTCAACGGCCAGCCTTTCTCCGCGGTCACCCTTTCTTCTGCCGTGACGGTACGGGACACACGGAAAGGATCCAGAGTGCTCTGCCAGGACCAGGTACGTCTCCCATGTGCGTCTGCGTTTTTCCTAAGGTCCTTGTCGTGGGGGCTTTGAAGTGAAAGCAAAGGATGTGCTGACTCTCCTCCCGTAGTTTTTCGATGAAATATTTGAACGCGAATACTAAAAATAAGGTGTGTTCCGGAGCACGTTGCGCCCATGCAAAGCTCGCTTCGCTCCGCTTATTTTCTCCACCCGAAAGCATCATCTCTTTCTGTGTGCTTACCGTTAACTGGCACTGTGAGAATAATGTTGCACTAAAAGAGGCAAGAAAGGGTTCGCAAGGGTTCAGATGTTCCGAAGAAAGAGACTTTGTTTTCGTGGTAAAAGCTTTATGCTTTTTCAGTCCACAGGTTTTTAAAATAGCTTCCAGTAGTCCTGGATAACCTTACTGAGATACTAGCCTCTGTACGCAAAGCAGTCGAGGTCAGAGAAGAGACAGGGACAAAGTGGGACAAAGCAGGGTGGCTTCTGCGTGTTTTCCGGGCTTTGCCAGGAAGCGCTGGCAGCCTTGTAAGTGGTGACAGCGGGTCCCGATGTGTTTTTGGTGAGCTACTGCTTCCCTAATGGCCTTATTTGGCAACGAGACTTTGCACTCTTTCTCTTTCTCTTTTTTTTTTTTTCCCCGTTTGTTTGGGGTTGGTTTTGGTTTTTTGTTTGTTTGTTTGTTTGTTTTAAGAAAACCAAAGTCCACAGCCCGTCTTCTGAATTTGTTGGGTTCTCAGTCGTACCAGGCGAGGTATCATAAACACGCGTTCCTCTGCGCACTCAGCACAGCCGAAAGCATCAGTCCATCTGCCGGTCCTTTTTGGTGGCCTTATGGATTGCGGGAGCGGGGATTTGATCCCCTCCCCTCCTTCCCCCCCCCCCCCCCCCCCCCCCCCCCCGGTAAAAGCCTATGGGGGCTTTTTCATCTTGCTGATTTTTCTATCCTAAATTAAACTTTAAAAATGGTTAAAATTGTAGAATTTACAAACGTCCTTGCGTTGTTTAAACTGCAGCTGCCAAATGGCTGTAGCATACAATGTATTCGGTGTACTTTGGCAATGAGGTATTTGTTCTAAAGCTTTAAAAACAGGGCCGTTTTTTAAAACAGTTACATTTAAACGTTTAAGAAAGGAAATGTTTAAAACCAAATGTTTAAACAAAGGATACGTTTCAAAAGGGACAGTTGAATGTTAGCGGTTTTTTATTGCCAATCTTCAGAGGGAGCGCTCTGGAGTTCTTGGTTTCTGTCTGGCTGTCAGCAGCGCGTTTCCCCGGCGGTTCAGCAGCATCTCTCCTGGGCAGGGCAGCCGGCCAGACGTCCCCGCTAATCCTGCGGCACCCAACTCCCACCCCCCCCCGAGTCAAATTATAGCTGTGTATTTTGGAGATGGATGGTTTAATGGTATGGATTGACAGCTGGGCAAGTTCATTTAGTGCCAAAGGAAAGTCAAATACTTTTATACTATAAGAATTCTTATTGCAGAGAGAGAGAGAGCGAGAGATCTCTAAGCATACGTGCACCTCTTCAGCGTAGAGTGAAGGACTGAGCTTTGTTCGTTCTTGTTCATTGCACTCTTTGGAGTTTTACCCTTCCCTTTCGGCTGTACTGACCCAGCAAGGTGTGCAGCAGCAGCAGCAGCAGCAGCAGCAGTGGCATGAGGGCTGTAGCTGTTTGAGGGGGTCCGTCGCGTCGATTCTGGTCACGGCCCAGCCCTGTGCGGCAGCCTGGCAGGGGGAGGTCCCCGCGGCAGCGCCGTGAGGAAGGCAGGAGGGGTTTCCCAGAGCCAGCCCGAGGGTTTACTGCCGTGCTCAGAATGGCAGCAGGCGGCACTTAGTCTTAATACTGACCGGAAGAGTTCCAGTCGCTCTGGCTTTGAAAGGCCACGCTGTATTTGGCGCTGAGCTGTTTCCCTACAGGAGTCCTCCTGTCGCTGCGCTGCCGCCCCGTGCCTCGGTGTGAGGGAATTCCTCTGCTTTCTTCTGTGCTCTTTGTTAATCTGCTGAAATATAATTGGGGCTTTTGGTGTTTCAGGTGTCTCGCCGTACGGGTCTGGCGACGCTCAGTAGACCTCCCCCTGCCCAGGTGTTGTGTTAAAGGGCAAAGTAATTTGGCAGACAAGAAAGCCCTTTGCGTTCCAGGCTGTCTCAGAGGGGCTGGGTGCGGCGAGGCTTAGGTTCTGAGCGATGCCCGATTTGGCATTAAAAGTCCGGTGGCGTTCAATATGTACTATTGAACTATCACGATTACGGAGGCACTAATAGCACCACACGCAATCGGATCAAGCGGCGTCCCGTGAACCAGCGCGGCCACACGTAAGGATTTGGGTGGCGTTCACTAGGAACTCTCACGGCTAGATTGGTGAAAAGTGTCGTTTATTGAAGCGACAGAGGCACAAGTTCTTTTGGAGTGCCGGTGATAGTGACCGTCTGCAAAGCCCGTGCGAATACTAAAGATGTTAGTGATACAGCCTGGCTACAAATGCGCTAAGTTCTAAAACGACTCTATAGAGATTTCTAAGTTTCCCGGGGAAGCACTTGGCATAGCCGAGCGTTCGAATCTTCCCCACGAGCGTCCTTGTGGGGGGCGAGGAGAGGCTCAGCCCGTCGACGGACGCCAGCAGTCACAGGTGGTCGGCCATGGCATTTCCCTGCCCGCGTTGGTATCTTCCCTGACATCCCTCCTCTCTGACGCTATTTTCATACCTCTCTTTTTTTTTTTTTTTTTTTTTTTAACCTTTCAGGTGGAGCCTGATGGACTCTAGTCATACCTACTTGTGTTACGATTGGTGTAAAATTCTCTCGCTTGGCTTTTAAAGGTATAGACTACGAAAAATTCAGAGCGAGGACTCCGTGAGGAGCGGTCGCACCTCGGAGGCGGGTAGCTTTTGGGATGGAGGTGTGTTTTGGTATTATAATGACATTATAATGAGCAAATTTCACCCAAAGGATAGCATTTTGTCGAAAATGACAGATGGTTGGCTCAGGGTAACAATTGGGCAGCTTATCAGTTCCATAAGGCCTTCAGGGGTTCCATTTGACTCTCAAGTTCCCATTTGATCGCAGAGTTTGGCCGTGGCATCTCCACTCCGCTCCATCCGCCGCGCTGTTTTTCCTTAGAGTTGGCGCACCGGACTCCCCCAATGTCGTCAACATCTAAGGTTGCCTCGGGGACCTTTGTGAAACGCGTCCTTTGCACACCAGCTGCACTCTGCCCTGGAGAGTTTCCTCCACGCTGCACTTTTCTTCAAAACGGGGCATTACCTTAATTTCTAAGTCACCTCCAGTAATGATCCCACACCAGGTTTGCCTGCCAGTGGCTGAGCGGCCCGAGGGGACGGGGCCAGCCCTGGGTCCGCTGGCTTTGTGCCTTTTTTTGGGGGGGGAATAAAAAGGGGGTGGGTGTGTGTGGGTGATGATGTCATTTGGGGCAGCCCAGGGGCCCTGAGGATGCTGCAGAGGAGCAGGTGAGTGGGGGATGGGGGGGTCACACGGGGGTCGCCTGAAAAGAGGCGGATCACAGCCCCCAAATGTCTGAAAATTCGGGGGGGGGGGGGATTAGCAAACTTTAAAACCTGTAAATATGGGCGTGAGGCATTGAAATAAAGAAAAATCTCACATTTTAGTCTCTTAATAAATGAATATTCATTGCTTTACATAGGAGGAGTTTGGAATAAACCCCTAGATCTACTCTGTTACGTAAAGGATTTTAGACTATAAAAAGGTGTGTCCCAGAGCCCATTTTTGGCTCTGTCGTTCTCTGTCTGCCGGGCTGCCCACCCTTTTCTTTACCTGCTCTGTCTCTCCCCTTCAGCTCCTCGAGGTTTTCCGGTATTCCTCAGGCTTATATTGACCCTAAATATATCTATGTCTGTGTGTAAATGGATACCTAGGGGACATGTCTATTCTCGGTAAGGTTTTTGAAATGCAAGGAAAGCCTATTTACGGAAAGCCCTTAAAACCCCGCCACACCGCCCTGCACCTTTCCCCATTTTTATTTTTTTTTTTTTTTAAGATGTAAAAGCGCTTTTAAAAACTACCCCTTCCCCTTCTCCCCCTTCCCCTTCTCCCCCTTTTCCCATCCCAATTTGGGGCCGCTTTCCCCTGCCGGGCTGTGTACGCAAAGCGGGAGTTGCCACCACAGCACAAAAGTACCCCAAAGCCCTACTTCTGGGTCTGCGGGGGGGG
>NW_028126812.1:0-18325 GCF_965231255.1 Vanellus vanellus | reverse complement strand
CAAAACGGGGGGGTGCAGTCTTCCCCCCTCCTCCGGCCATTTATTCCCCTCGCCGGCCCCAAAATCTCCGTTTTTAACCCCAAAAACGGCTTTCTTCCCCCCGTTACATATTTTTGGGTTTGGAGATGATCCCGTCGGGATAATGCTGTTTGAACTGCGCCACCACGTCGGGGTCCAGGAGGTGGATTCCGTCCAGTTGGTTCCCCAAAGTAATCCTGAAAGAACATCCCCCCCCCCCCCCTAAAATTTAGCTAAAAAACCCCTTCACTTTTGGGGTGAAATCCATCGATTTGGGGTCCGGGGAGGTCTTACCAATTGGGTTGAACGTTATGGGGACGACCGAAGAGTTCGATTTTCCGGGTTCCGGGAGAGAGACGTTCGATCATCCCGTAAATCTCGTCGGGTTTGTGGCTGGTGGAGCGGACCTGGAAGGAGAGGAATTATTTTTTGGGGGAAAAAAAAAGCCGGTTTTGGGGGGCGCTCGTAAATTTTAGGGTGTGTGTGTCCCCCCCCCCGTCCAAATTTAGCCCTTTTTTTCCCTAAAATGGTGGTTTGGGATTTTTTTTCCGCTCACCTCGGCCACGATGACGTCGCAGTCTAAGCCCCGGTTGAAGCCCTGAGGGTTTCCCTTCACCCCCACCTGTGGGACGGGGGGGGAGATTTTGGGGAGGGGGGGGGGTGGGTGTCACCCCCAAAAACACCTCCCCTCACCCCAAAATTCCCCCCTCTCAAACCACCCCAGAATCCCAAAAACCCCTTTATGGGATCCTTTCACCCCAAAATCCCAGCCCGGGGTCCCCTCAACACCCCAACCCCCCTCCGGAAGCCCAAACCCCCCTTTTTGGGGTCTTTTCACCCCAAAATCCCACCCCAGGACCCCCCCAACACCCCCTCCCAGAACCCCAAAAAAGCCCTTTATGGGGTCTTTCACCCCAAAATCCCCCCACACTCCCCCAGAACCCCAAAAAGCCCTTTTTGGGGTCCCTTCACACACACACCCTGCCCCCGAACACCAAAAAAACCTTTTTGGGGTCCTTTCACCCCAAAATCCCACCCCAGGACCCCCCCAACACCCCCTCCCAGAACCCCAAAAAAACCCTTTATGGGGTCTTTCACCCCAAAATCCCCCCAAACTCTCCCCAGAACCCAAAAAAAAAGCCTTTATGGGGTCCCTTCACACACACACACACACACACCCAACCCCAAAAACCCCTTTTTGGGGTCCTTTCACCCCAAAATCCCACCCCAGGACCACCCCAGGAACCCCTCCCAGAACCCCAAAAAACCCTTTATGGGGTCTTTCACCCCAAAATCCCCCCAAACTCCCCCCCCCAGAACCCCAACCCCTCCCCAGAACCCCAAAACCCCCTTTTTGGGGTCCTTTCACCCCAAACTCCCCCCAGAAAACCCTTTTTGGGGTCCTTTCGCCCCAAAATTCCCCCCCCCTCCCCCCGGGACCCCAAAATCCCCCCCCGGGGACCCCCTTAAAAGCAGCCGCACATCGCTTTTGGGTGGAAAATTTGGGTGTTTTTGGGGCGGATTTAGAGGTTTTTTGGGGGGGGTTGGGTCTAGGGTTTTTTTTTGGGTGCAACAAGGGGATTTTGGGGTCCCTCAGTTTGGGGGGGGGGGCGTATTTTTTTTGGGGTGTCCCCCCCCCCCCCTTACCAGGCAGTGCTCTTTGCCGTGGTTGAGCCAGTGGCCGGTGCGTCCCGTGCGGATGATGCGCTGCAACTGGTTGGTTTTCACCCAAATTATCTCATCCACCCGCTCGTAACTGGTGGTTTTTATTTTTTGGGGTAAAAAGAGGTGATTTTGGGGGGTGTGTGGGGGGGGTGTGCTCAAATTGTGAAGGGGGGGGAGGACGGAGGAGGCGTACCCCTAAACTCACCCCCAGAGGTTGAGGCATTCGCGTCCCAACTCCATGGCCCTGAGAAGAGAAAGAGGGTGAAGGTTTTTTTGGGGGGTTTTGGAGGGATTTTGGGGGGTTTGGGGGGATTTTGGGGTGTTCTGGGGGCCACTAAGGGGGTTTTGGGGGGCCACTAAGGGGGTTTGGGGGGGCCCTAATGAGGTTGAGAGGTCACCGACGATGAAGGACTTTGGTCATCGATGGAGACAAGAAAGGGACTGGGGGGACACACACGGTGGTGACCCCCCAACGCCACGTCACCTTCTGGTGACCCAAAGGAGGAGGAAGATGGTGGAGGAGGAAGGTGGAGGAGGAAGGTGGAGGAGGAAGGTGGAGGAGGAGGAAGGTGGAGGAGGAGGAAGGTGGAGGAGGAGGAAGGTGGAGGAGGAGGAAGGTGGAGGAGGAGGAAGGTGGAGGAGGAGGAAGGTGGAGGAGGAGGAAGGTGGAGGAGGAGGAAGGTGGAGGAGGAGGAAGGTGGAGGAGGAGGAAGGTGGAGGAGGAGGAAGGTGGAGGAGGAGGAAGGTGGAGGAGGAGGAAGGTGGAGGAGGAGGAAGGTGGAGGAGGAGGAAGGTGGAGGAGGAGGAAGGTGGAGGAGGAGGAAGGTGGAGGAGGAGGAAGGTGGAGGAGGAGGAAGGTGGAGGAGGAAGGTGGAGGAGGAAGGTGGAGGAGGAAGGTGGAGGAGGAAGGTGGAGGACTTTGGTCACCGACGGAGACCATGGAGGACTTGGGGCCATTGAGGGCGAGGATGACAGTGGTGGCCCCCCAACGCCATGTCACCTTCTAGTGACCAAGAGGAAGACGAAGGACTTTGGTCACCAGTGGAGACCATGGAGGACCAGGGGGGACATTGAGGGTGAAGATGACAGTGGTGACCCCCCCAACACCGTGTCACTTTCTGGTGACCAAGAGGAAGACGGAAGATGAAGGACTTTGGTCATCAGCGGAGACCAGGGAGGACTTGGGGGCCATCTGAGGTGGGGGGAGATGGGAACAGTGGTGGCCCCCCCCAACGCCACGTCACCTTCCGGTGACCCAGAGGAAGAGGAAGCCCTCGTCCTGCAGGACGGGGATGTTGAGGCGCCGCATCTCGTCATCGGTCAAGGTGCCGTAGGGCAGCTCCATGTGGATGTCCCACGGCGGGTCGGCCATCACCACCGCGAACTTCCCCAAGATGCTGACGTCCAGGTAGCGGATGTCGCAGCAGATCCACTAAGATGGCGGTGGGGAAGAGGTTAAAATTGGGAGGGGGGAAAAAAACCACAAAATTAACCCTACGATCCCCCCCAAAAAAACTTCAAAAAAAAAAAAAAAAAAAACGCCCGCACGATATGGGGAGAAATCCCACCAAAACCTCCCTCAGAAATGGGAGGAAATCCCTCAAAAATCCCCTCAGAAATTCAAGGTATTGGGGCAAACCCCTCAGGAATTGAAAATACGGTGAGAAATCCCTACAACACCCCCCTCAAAGATTCAATATATTGGGACAAATCCCTCCAAAACCCCTCCGAAATTCAATAAATTGGGGGAAACCGCTCAGAAATTCAACACAGTGGGGGAAATCCCTCAAAAACTCAATGTATTTGGGACAAATCCCTCAGAAATCCGATGTATTGGTGGAAATCCATCTCTCAGAAATCCAAAATATTGGGATAATTCCCTGCAAAACCCCTCAGAAATCCAATCCCTTTGAAGAAATTTCTCCAACACTCCACAGAAATTCTGTATATTGGGGACAAACCCCTCAGAAATCCAAAATATTGTGAGAATTCCCTCCACCCCCCCCCTCATAAAATCCAAAATACTGAGAGAATTCACTCAAAGCCCTCTCAGAAATCCAACGTATTGGGAGAATTCCCTCAAAACCTCTCAGAAATCCAACATATTGGGGGAATTCCTTCCAAAACCCCTCAGAAATCCAACATATGGGGGAATTCCCTCCAAAACCCCTCAGAAATCCAACATATTGAGAGAATTCCCTCTAAAACACCTCAGAAATCCAACATATGGGGAAAATTCCCTCCAAAACCCCTCAGAAATCCAAAATACTGAAAGATTCCCTCAAAATCCTCTCAGAAATCCAACATATTGGGGGAATTCACTCCAAAACCCCTCAGAAATCCAAAATACTGAAAGAATTCCATCAAAACCCTCTCAGAAATCCAACATATTGGGGGAATCCCTCCAAAACCCCTCAGAAATCCAACATATTGGGGGAATCCCTCAAAGCCCTCTCAGAAATCCAACATATTGGGGGAATCCCTCCAAAACCCCTCAGAAATCCAACATATTGGGGGAATTCCCTCAAAACCTTCTCAGAAATCCAACATATTGGGAGAATCTCTCCAAAACCCCTCAGAAATCCAAAATATTGAGAGAATTCCCTCCAAAACCCCTCAGAAATCCAACATATTGGGAGAATTCCCTCTAAAACACCTCAGAAATCCAACATATGGGGAAAATTCCCTCCAAAACCCCTCAGAAATCCAAAATACTGAAAGATTCCCTCAAAACCCTCTCAGAACTCCACCATATTGGGGGAATTCCCTCCAAAACCCTCTCAGAAATCCAACATATTGGGGGAATTCCCTCCAAAACCCCTCAGAAATCCATCATATTGGAGGAATTCCATCAAAACCCTCTCAGAACTCCAACATATTGGGGGAATCCCTCCAAAAACCCTCAGAAATCCATCATATTGGGGGAATTCACTCCAAAACCCTCTCAGAACTCCAACATATTGGGGGAATCCCTCCAAAACCCCTCAGAAATCCAACATATTGGGGGAATTCCCTCAAAACCTTCTCAGAAATCCAACATACTGGGAGAATCTCTCCAAAACCCCTCAGAAATCCAACATATTGAGAGAATTCCCTCCAAAACCTCTCAGAAATCCAAAATATTGAGAGAATTCCCTCCAAATCCCCTCACAAATCCAACATATGGGGAATTCCCTCCAAAACCCCTCAGAAATCCAAAATATTGAGAGAATTCCCTCTAAAACACCTCAGAAATCCAATATATGGGGAAAATTCCCTCCAAAACCCCTCAGAAATCCAAAATACTGAAAGATTCCCTCAAAATCCTCTCAGAAATCCAAAATACTGAAAGATTCCCTCAAAATCCTCTCAGAAATCCAACATATTGGGGGAATTCCCTCCAAAACCCCTCAGAAATCCAACATATTGGGGGAATTCCCTCCAAAACCCCTCAGAAATCCATCATATTGGGGGAATTCCCTCCAAAACCCCTCAGAAATCCAACATATTGGGGGAATTCCCTCCAAAACCCCTCAGAAATCCATCATATTGGGGGAATTCCATCAAAACCCTCTTAGAACTCCAACATATTGGGGGAATCCCTCCAAAACCCCTCAGAAATCCAACATATTGGGGGAATCCCTCCAAAACCCCTCAGAAATCCAACATATGGGGGAATTCCCTCCAAAACCCCTCAGAAATGAAACATATGGGGAAAATTCCCTCCAAAACCCCTCAGAAATGCAACATATTGGGGGAATTCCCTCCAAAACCCCTCAGAAATCCAACATATGGGGGAATTCCCTCCAAAACCCCTCAGAAATCCAACATATTGGGGGAATTCACTCCAAAACCCCTCAGAAATCCAACATATTGGGGGAATCCCTCAAAGCCCTCTCAGAAATCCAACATATTGGGGGAATTCACTCCAAAACCCCTCAGAAATCCAACATATTGGGGGAATCCCTCCAAAACCCCTCAGAAATCCAAAATATTGAGAGAATTCCCTCCAAATCCCCTCACAAATCCAACATATGGGGGAATTCCCTCCAAAACCCCTCAGAAATCCATCATATTGGGGGAATTCACTCCAAAACCCCTCAGAAATCCAACATATTGGGGGAATCCCTCCAAAACCCCTCAGAAATCCAACATATTGGGGGAAACCCTCCAAAACCCCTCAGAACTCCAACATATTGGGAGAATTCCCTCCAAAGCCCCTCAGAAATCCCAAACCTCGGGCCGATCCCTTCGGAAGCCGACATGGCGTCGACCTTACCTGCGGGGGGAAGAGGCGGTCGGCGCCGGCGTCGGCGGTGGCGCCGCGTCCCAGGTCCTGCGGGGGACTGCGGTCGCGGGCGTGGGGACGCGGCGGGGTGCGCGGCGGGGTGGCCGGGCAGGCGTCGATCTCGTAATGGACGTATTTGCAGGTGTCCATGTGGAAGCAGGTGTTGAGGAAGGAGCAGTCGCCCAAGGACTCGTCCGTGTGCTTGTTGATGATGCGCCTGGGGAAGGAAGGGGGACAATGAGGGAGGGGGGGGGAGGGTGTCATGGCCGCCACGCGACAGCACGAGGGGGATATCGGGGGGGATTTGGGGGATAATGTGGGATAGAGGGGGAAATGGGGGGGATTTGGGGGGTAACGTGGGGATGGGGGGGGGAATGGGGGGATTTGGGGAGAAATTGGGGGGACTGGGGAGAAATTGGGGATAGAGTGGGGAAATTGGGGGGATTTGGGGGAAATAGGGGGGATTTGAGGAGAAATTGGGGATAGAGGGGGAAATTGGGGGATTTGGGGGATAATGTGGGGATGGGGGGGAAATGGGGGGGATTTGGGGAGAAATTGGGGGGAGTTGGGGAGAAATTGGGGATAGAGGGGGAAATAGGGGGGATTTGGGGGAAATAGGGGGGATGGGGGGGAAATGGGGGAGATTTGGGGGGTAACGTGGGGATGGGGGGGATTTGGGGAGAAATTGGGGGGACTGGGGAGAAATTGGGGATAGAGCGGGGAAATAGGGGGGATTTGAGGAGAAATTGGGGGGAGTTGGGGGGGAAATAGGGGGGATTTGGGGAGAAATTGGGGGGATTGGGGAGAAATTGGGGGGATTTGGGGAGAAATTGGGGATAGAGGGGGAAATGGGGGGGATTTGGGGAGAAATTGGGGATAGAGGGGGAAAATGAGGGGGATTTGGGGAGAAATTGGGGGGGATAGGGGGGGAAATGGGGGGGATGGGGGGGATAATGTGGGGATGGGGGGAAATGAGGGGATTTGGGGAGAAATAGGGGGGATTTGGGGAGAAATAGGGGGGATTTGGGGAGAAATAGGGGGGATTTGGGGAGAAATAGGGGGGATTTGGGGGGATTTGGGGGATAATGTGGGGATAGAGGGGGAAATGGGGATTTGGGGAGAAATTGGGGGGAGTTGGGGAGAAATTGGGGATAGAGGGGGAAATGGGGAGGATTTGGGGAGAAATTGGGGGGATTTGGGGGCAGAAATGTGGGGGATTTGGGGAGAAATTGGGGGGATTGGGGAGAAATTGGGGATAGAGGGGGAAAATGGGGGGGATTTGGGGAGAGTTGGGGAGAAATTGGGGATAGAGGGGGAAATAGGGGGGATTTGAGGAGAAATTTGGGATAGAGGGGGAAATGGGGGGGATTTGAGAAGAAATTGGGGATAGAGGGGGAAATTAAGGTGATGGAGGGGTATATTGGGGGGATTTGGGGAGAAATTGGGGGGATTGGGGGAGAAATTGGGGATAGAGGAGGAGGACCACGGGGTGATGGACGGAGGAGGACCACTGACTGACCGGAAATGGAGTTTTCGGCACGGCCGGTCGGCGCCGGTGGCCTTCACACATTCCTCCTTGGTGCCGTGGTCGCAGAACTCCTGGACCTGGGCCCGGCCCCGCGACCGAAACTTCTCCACGATGGACTGCTCCTTGGCCGTGGTGGTGTTGAGCAGCTCCAGGATCTCCTGGCTGACCTGGGGAGGAGGTGGACATCTCAGCTGGGTGGGTGGGGGGAGAAGTCCCCAAAGGCCTGACCCTCCCGGGGGTACCCGGGTACCGTTTTTGGGGGTGAAATCATCTTCTCCTCCCTGGTTTGGTAGGACCTCAAAACCTCAACCCTTTGAGAAGCATTCAAGGGTGTCCTCCACCATTTTGGGGTCAACCCAACCTTCTTCCTTGGTGGCACCTCCAACACCTCAACCCTTCCAGGAGCACCCATGGGTGTCCTCCACCATTTTGGGGTCAACCCAACCTTCTTCCTTGGTGGCATCTCCAACACCTCAACCCTCTGAGAAGAACCCAAGTGTGTCCTTCAACATTTTGGGGGTCAAGCCACCTTCTTCCTTGGTGGCACCTCCAACACCTCAACCCTCTGAGAAGCACCCAAGTGTGACCTCCACCATTTTGGTGGTCAAACCACCTTATTCCTTGGTGGCACCTCCAACACCTCAACCCTTCCAGGAGCACCCAAGTGTGTCCTCCACAATTTTGGGGGTCAACCCATCCTTCTTCCTTGGTGCCACCTCCAACACCTCACCCTTGGGTGCTCCTCAAAGGGTTGTCCTCCACCATTTTGGGGGTCAACCCACCCTTCTTCCTTGGTGCCATCTCCAACACCTCATCCTTGGGCGCTCCTCAAAGGGTTGTCCTCCACCATTTTGGGGGTCAACCCAACCTTCTTCCTTGGTGCCATCTCCAACACCTCAACCCTTCCAGGAGTACCCATGGGTGTCCTCCACCATTTTGGGGTCAACCCAACCTTCTTCCTTGGTGCCATCTCCAACACCTCAACCCTCTGAGAAGAACCCAAGTGTGTCCTTCAACATTTTGGGGGTCAAGCCACCTTCTTCCTTGGTGGCACCTCCAACACCTCAACCCTCTGAGAAGCACCCAAGTGTGTCCTCCACCATTTTGGGGGTCAACCCAACCTTCTTCCTTGGTGCCATCTCCAACACCTCACCCTTGGGCGCTCCTCAAAGGGTTGTCCTCCACCATTTTGGGGGTCAACCCAACCTTCTTCCTTGGTGCCATCTCCAACACCTCAACCCTTCCAGGAGCACCCATGGGTGTCCTCCACCATTTTGGGGTCAACCCAACCTTCTTCCTTGGTGCCATCTCCAACACCTCAACCCTCTGAGAAGAACCCAAGTGTGTCCTTCAACATTTTGTGGGTCAAGCCACCTTCTTCCTTGGTGGCACCTCCAACACCTCAACCCTTCCAGGAGCACCCAAGTGTGTCCTCCACCATTTTGGTGGTCAAACCACCTTCTTCCTTGGTGCCATCTCCAACACCTCACCCTTGGGTGCTCCTCAAAGGGTTGTCCTCCACCATTTTGGGGGTCAACCCAACCTTCTTCCTTGGTGCCATCTCCAACACCTCAACCCTTCCAGGAGCACCCATGGGTATCCTCCACCATTTTGGGGTCAACCCAACCTTCTTCCTTGGTGCCATCTCCAACACTTCAACCCTCTGAGAAGCACCCAAGTGTGTCCTCCACCATTTTGGGGGCCAACCCACCCTTCTTCCTTAGTGCCATCTCCAACACCTCAACCCTTCCAGGAGCACCCAAGGGTGTCCCCCACCATTTCGGGAAGCGAACCCAACCTTCTTGCTCTGCTGCTCCTTGGTGGACTGCTGACTCAGCAAGCTCTCGATCTCCAAGTCCACATCGGACGCCTGCTTCCGGGACTTCTTCAGCATCTCCTTCCCCGCTTCGCCGCCGCCGCCGCCCGCCGCCAACGCCGCCGCCCCGCCACCGTCTTGTTCCGCCCGCCGCTTCCTTCCGGATGTTTCTTGCCCGACGTTCCCTCCGCTTTCGCCCACGGCCCCCGTCATGGCCGACAGCTTGGAGTGGTCGGCGTAGGTGACCACGGTGGGTTGAGAAGGTCCGTCTTGAAGCAAACCCCTCCGCACCTCGATGAGCTCCTGGGCGGCGAACTTCTGCAGCAAGCTCTCCACCCCGCGGGGGGTGACGGGGGCCTCGGGCTGGGTGGTGGGACCCCAAAATGACGTGGGGGTGAGGAAGGCGAGGGCGGGGCTAAAAAGGGGGGTGGGGGGAGGAGGACGGCGGGGTGGGGAGGAGGCATCTAAGGGGGCTTACGGTGGCGATGGCGCGGCAGATGGCCAAAGCGTCGGTGGGGAGGGGCAGAGTGAGGTCGGCCAAGTGGAGGAGGAGACGGCGCTCCAAAGCGGGGTCGGCTTCTGCCTCCCCTCCCCCCACCGCCGTGACGGGGGGTCCCGTCCCACCACCACCACCACCACCACCGGCGGTGGAGGAGGTGGTGGTGGTGGCGGCGGCGGAGGCGGAGAGGGCGGAGCCACCGCAGGGCCCCGCCCCTGCCCCGCCCGCCGGCGGGGTGGGGGTGGGGGGCGCCGGGCTGGAGGTGCGGGGGGGGTCTGCGGGGGGGAGGGGGGAGGTCGGAGACCCCTCCCCCCAACCCCCCGAAATCCCACGGAAAGACCTCCCCCACACCCCCCCCCATTAACCTTTGACCCCTCGTTAACCCCAACCCCTCGTTAACCCCCAACCCCCTCGTTAACCCCAACCCCCTCATTAACCCCCCAACCCCCTCGTTGACCCCTCGTTAACCCCAACCGCTCGTTGACCCCCAACCCCTCATTAACCCCCAACCCCCTCATTGACCCCTCGTTAACCCCAACCCCTCGTTAACCCCAACCTCTCATTAACCCCCCAACCCTCTCGTTGACCCCTCGTTAACCCCCAACCCCTCATTAACCCCCAACCCCCTCATTGACCCCTTGTTAACCCCAACCCCTCGTTAACCCCAACCCCTCGTTAACCCCAACCCCTCGTTAACCCCAACCCCTCGTTAACCCCAACCCCTCGTTAACCCCAACCCCCTCGTTAACCCCTCATTAACCCCAACCCCTCGTTAACCCCCAACCCCCTCGTTGACCCCCCAAACCCTCATTGACCCCTCATTAACCCCCAACCCCTCATTAACCCCCCAATCCCTCATTAACCCCCATTAACCTCTGACCCCCCAATTAGTCACTGACCCCCCCCAAAAGACCCCCCTGAACCTAATTAACCCCTGACCCCACGTTAAGCTCTGACCCATTAACCCCCCCCCCCGACCGCCCTAATTAAGTCACCGAGCCCCTCATTAACTCCTGACCCCTCATTAAGCCCCGAACCCCCTAATTAGTTGCTGAGCCCCTGAAAGACCCCCGACCCACTCATTAACTCCAACCCCTCGTTAACCTGACCCCCCTAATTAGTCAGAGCCCCTCATTAACCCCCGACCCCCCTAATTACTCGCTGAGCGCCCCAATTAGCCCCTGAACCCCCTAATTAGTCGCTGAGCCCCCTAAAGACCCCCTGACCCCCTCATTAACCCCGACCCCTCATTAGTGTCAGACTCCCCTAATTAGTCAGAGCCCCTCATTAACCCGAGACCCCCCTAATTAGAGCCCCCTTATTAATCAGAGCCCCTCATTAACCCCCGACCCCCCTAATTAGAGCCCCCTTATTAGTCAGAGCCCCTCATTAACCCCCGACCCCCCTAATTACTCAGAGTCCCCTAATTACTCAGAGCCCCTCATTAACCCCCGACCCCTCATTAACCCCAGACCCCCCCAATTAGTCACTGAGGCCCCTAATTAGCCCCCGAACCCCCTAATTAGTCACTGAGGCCCCCAAAGACCCCCAACCCCCTCATTAACCCTTAACCCCCTCACCCCAATTAACCCCCTCACCCCAATTAACCCCTCACTCCCCCATAACCTCCCCCCGCCCCCCCTTAACCTTTGACCTCCGCCCTTTGACCCCTCACCCCCCCCTCCGCCCCCCCCGCGCGCCATCACCAAGCGGGTCCTGCTTCCGCCGCCGCTGCAGCCGCTCCCTCAGCGAGTCCAGCTGCTTCTTGTGGGCCTGGATCGAGCTCCACGTATCCGACATGGCGACAACGACGACCGCCGCCACCGGGACCCACCGCCGCCACCACCACCACCGGGACCCGGACCCGCCGTTCTCCCCTGACCCGGAACCGGAAGGCCTTGAAGCGGCCGCCGCCATCTTAAGTGAGGGCGCGGGCCCCGGCGGGTGCTATGGTAACCGCCGCCATTTTGGGCGCTGCCACCGCCCCCTTCCCCCCCCCCCGGGCAGAAAGATACCATGGCAACCGGCGCCATCTTGAGGGCTGGCCCCTCCTCCTTACGCGGGCACCATGGCAACCGCCGCCATTTTAGGCGCTGGCACCGCCCCCTCCAGCACGGCGCCATGGCAACCGGCGCCATATTGAGGGCTGGCCCTTCCTCCTTACGCGGGCACCATGGCAACCGCCGCCATTTTGAGGGGCGGCCCCTCCCTCTCGCGCAGGTACCATGGCAACCGCCGCCATTTTGAGGGGCGGCCCCTCCCTCTCGCGCAGGTACCATGGCAACCGCCGCCATCTTGAGGGCTGCCTCCCCCACCCCCGAGTGGGCGCCATGGCAACGGCCGCCATTTTGAGCCCCCCCCCCCCCACGCGGGCGCCATGGCAACGGCCGCCATCTTGTGGCCTGACAGAGCCAGGTTGGGGGGGGGGGGGGGGGGGCACCTCTTTTTGGGGAGGATTTCCCCCTTTTTTCCCCCCTCCTCTGAACCCCAAATCATAGACAGGAGGCGGGGGGGGGGGGAGGAGGTGTCAGCAAACGGCTTTAATAGGCCTACGCTATGGGGGGGGGGGGGGATTTTGGGGTGAGGAGGGGGGATTTTAGGGTGCGGGGGGGGGGGGGGGGGATTTTGGGGGTGTTCCCCCCCCCTTCTCCCCACTAATTAAACTACTTCTTTGCCTCCCCGGCGCCGGTGGGGGTCAGGGTCCAATTTGGGGGTACCTGTAGGTGAGGAGGGAAAATGGGGGTGTCAAAAAAACCTTAATTGGGGGGGGGGAAATCCTCAAAATCCCCTAAATTTGGGGGTGTCCCCCCCCTTCCTCTTACTTTTGGGGACCCCCAAACCTCCCCCTTCCCCTTGAAGACCCCCAAAACCCCTTAAATTGGGGGGTAGAACCCCAAAATCCCCTAAATCTTGGGGTCCTCCAAGATCTCCCCTTCTTCTTGAAGACCCCACAAACCCCATAAATTGGGGGGGGACCCCCAAAATCCCCCAAATTTTGGGGTTCCCCCACTCTTCCCCTTACTTTTGGGACCCCCAAACCTCCCCCTTCCCCTTGAAGACCCCCAAAACCCCTTAAATTGGGGGGAGAACCCCCAAAATCCCCTAAATTTGGGGGTCCCCCAAGATCTCCCCTTCTTCTTGAAGACCCCACAAACCCCATAAATTGGGGGGGAACCCCCCAAATCCCCTAAATTTGGGGGTGTCCCCCCCTTCCCCTTACTTTTGGGGACCCCCAAACCTCCCCCTTCCCCTTGAAGACCCCCAAAACCCCTTAAATTGTGGGGAGAACCCCCAAAATCCCCTAAATTTGGGGGTCCCCCAAGATCTCCCCTTCTTCTTGAAGACCCCACAAACCCCATAAATTGGGGGGAGAACCCCCAAAATCCCCTAAATTTGCGGGTCCCCCAAGACCTTCCCTTCCCCTTGAAGACCCCCCGAACCCCATAAATTGGGGGGAGAACCCCCAAAATCCCCTAAATTTGGGGTCCCCCAAGATCTCCCCTTCCCCTTGAAGACCCCACAAACCCCGTAAATTGGGCGGGAACCCCAAAATCCCCTAAATTTGCGGGTGTCCCCCCTTCCCCTTACTTTTGGGGATCCCCAAACCTCCCCCTTCCCCTTGAAGACCCCCAAAACCCCTTAAATTGGGGGGAGAACCCCCAAAATCCCCTAAATTTGGGGTCCCCCAGGACCTCCCCTTCCCCTTGAAGACCCCCTGAACCCCTTAAATTGGGGGGAAACCCCCAAATCCCCTAAATTTGGGGGTCCCCCAAGATCTCCCCTTCCCCTTGAAGACCCCACAAACCCCGTAAATTGGGCGGGAACCCCAAAATCCCCTAAATTTGGGGGTGTGTCCCCCCTTCCCCTTACTTTTGGGGATCCCCAAACCTCCCCCTTCCCCTTGAAGACCCCCAAAACCCCTTAAATTGGGGGGGAACCCCCCAAATCCCCTAAATTTGGGGGTCCCCCAAGGACCTCCCCTTCCCCTTGAAGACCCTCTGAACCCCTTAAATTGGGGGGGAACCCCCAAAATCCCCTAAATTTGGGGGTGTGTCCCCCCTTCCCCTTACTTTTGGGGATCCCCAACCCCCCTTCCCCTTGAAGACCCTCTGAACCCCTTAAATTGGGGGGAAACCCCCCAAATCCCCTAAATTTGGGGGTCCCCCAAGACCTCCCCTTCCCCTTGAAGACCCCCCAAACCCCTTAAATTGGGGGGAAACCCCCCAAAATCCCCTAAAATTTGGGGGGATTCCCCCCCGTTTTACCTGCTTCCTCGCCCCCTCCTTGCCTTCCTCCCCTCCTCCTTCCTCGTTTTCGGGGTCCCCCGCCGCGTTTTCGGGGGGCCGCCCGCCCCCCCCTTTCCCCGCTTCCTCTTCCTCTTCCTCCTCCTCTTCCTCTTCCTCGGTGGGGGGGTCCCGCTTGGGGCTGCTCCCCGCCGCCGACTCTTCCTCCTCGCTGCCTTCCTCTTCTTCCTCTTCCTCCTCTTCGGAGACCTCCTCCTCCTCTTCTCGGGGGTTCCCCCCTAATTGGGGGTTCCCCCCTTGTTGGGGGGCGTTCCCCGTTATTTGGGGGATCCCCCCGGCGGGGGGAATCCCCCCGATTTGGGGGTTCCCCCCGGTTCCGTTGGGCAGTTGCCCCCCTAAATGAAGGCGGACGTGTTGTTGGAGGTTGAGGGCGTTGGTGAACTTCTTCTGGCAGAGGGGGCAGGAATTTGGGGGGCCCCCCCGGTGACCCCCGAAATGAGCCCGTAAATTGCCCCGGGTGGAGAAGCAACGCCCGCAAATCTTACAGCGAAAAGGCCGTTCCCCCCCCAAAAAAATTCCCCCCGGAATTCCGCCGCCGTGTTGACCGAAATGTAACCGTAGAGCGCGCGGACAACTCAACACCCGCCGACAAACGGGACATTGGTGTCGCGGCGGATCCGGTGAGGAGGAGGAGGAGGAGGAGGAGGAAGGATTCGGCGGGTCAATCTTCTCCACCAGTTGTTGAAGTTTGGACGTCTCCGAAGGAGCGGTCTCCAAAAAAAGGGGAGAACCCTTAAAACGACCGGCGAAGAGCGCCCAACCTTGGGGTTTGCCGGGAGGAGTGTTTTCATCGCCGCCTTTAGATCTTCCCTCGGTGGCCTTCAACAGGAGAAGCTTGTGGAAGGCGGTGAGGTGTTGGGCGGGCGCGGTGAGGTGATGGGCGGCCGCCGTCAGCGGTTGGGCGGCCCCGGTGAGATGTTGGGCGGCCCCGGTGAGATGTTGGGCGGCCCCGGTGAGAGGTTGGGCGGCCGCGTTGACCGGTTGGGCGGCCGCGTTGACCGGTTGGGCGGCCGCGTTGAGTTGGGTGGTCCCGCTGAGATGTTGAGTGGTCCCGCTGAGATGTTGAGTGGTCCCGCTGAGATGTTGAGTGGCCGCGTTGACCGGTTGGTTGACTGCGTTGACTTGGTTGGCCGCGGTGAGATGTTGGGTGGTCCCGGTGAGGTTTTGGGTGGTCCCGGTGAGATTTTGGGTGGTCCCGGTGAGATTTTGAGCAGCGGCGTTGAGATGTTGAGTGGCCGCGTTGAGTTGACCGGACGCTGAAGGATGTTGGCTGGCCCCGGCGAGATGTTGGGTGGCCCCGGTGAGATGTTGGGTGGCCGCCGGCGCCGGGAGGAGGTAATCGAGGTGTTGGGGGACGGGGTGAGGGTTCATCTGGACGTGGGGGTACTTTTCGCGGTGACGGTGGAAGTGGACCTTCAGGTTACCGCGGGTGGTGAAGCGGTTGCCGCAAACGTTGCACTTGTAGGGTCTTTCGCCGGTGTGGGACCGGAGATGGATTTGCCGAGCGCTGTCGCTGCCGAAAGCTTTGCCGCAAAATCCGCACTCGTGGCGGGGGGTCCCCGAATCCCCCCCCAAATTTTTAGGGCGTAGAAGACCCGGTGAAGATCCTCCAACCAAAGCCGGTAAGAAGGCGGCGACGCCGCCGGTGGGAGATTCCGTTTTAAGCCCTCGGGGCCCCACGGGGAAATGAGGGAAAAGATGGAAAAAATGGGGTTTGGGGGGGTCGTTTTTGGGGGCGAAGGGGGGTAGAGGGGTTTTGGGGTTCTCCAAAGTCCCCAAAAGGAGGACTTGACGGCAGATCTCCTCCGTCATCTGCATCTGGTGGAGTTGACGTTGTTGAAGGACCCGGAGCTCCTCCAAAATCAAAGGGAGGTTTAAAGGGCCCCCCCCGGAATTTGGGGGACCCCCGGAAGTGGGGGGCGGTGGCGGGGGGTCGGCGTCGGCGTCCATGTTGGGTGGGGACGAGGAGGAGGAAGAGGAGGAAGAAGAAGACGGGAGGACCGGAGGACCTTCACGTGGGGGCGGGGAGGCGGCGCCGGGGGACCCTGTGGAGGACAGACACCCCCCCCCTCCCCGCCCCCAAAAATGACGTTTTACACCCCAAAAATCATCCCTTGGGCTCCCCGTAACGCGTCCCCCCCCGGGAGCCCAAAATCCCCGTTATCACCCCAAAAATCCTCTCCCAGAACCTCAAGAGCTCTCCGTAAATTGTGTCCCACCAGGAGACAGCCCCTAAAATCCCCCTTTATCCCCCCCACCCCCCCCGAAATCCCCGTTATTCCCCCCAAAATCCTCCCCTGAGCTCCCCGTAAATTACGTCCCACCAGGAGCCCCCCCCCCAAATCCCCATTATCCCCCCCAAATCCCCATTATCTCCCCCAAATCCCCATTATTCTCCCCAAAATCCCCATTATTCCCCCTCCCCAAACAGCGTCTCCCCAAAACCTCCATTACTATCCCAAAACCCCCATTATCCCCCCAAAATCCCCATTATCCCCCCCAAAACCAGCAGCCCCCCCAAACCCCCATTAACCCCCCAAATCCCCATTATCCCCCCAAAATCCCCCTTATTCCCCCCAAAACAGCGCCCCCCCAAATCTCCATTATTTTCCCCCAAAACCCCATTATTTCCCCCAAAATCTCAATTTTTCCCCCAAAACCAGCATCCCCCCCGGCAGTGCCCCCCCAAAAATCCCCATTTCCCCCCCCTAAAAACAGCACACACACCCCAAATCCCCATTATTCCCCCCAAAATCCCCCTTATTCCCCCCAAAACACCGCACCCCCCAAACCCCATCATTTTCCCCAAAATCTCAATTTTTCCCCCCAAAAACAGCATCCCCCCCCCAGCAGTGCCCCCCAAAAATCCCCATTCCCCCCCTAAAAACAGCACACACCCCCCAAATCCCCCTTATTCCCCCCAAAATCCCCCTTATTCCCCCAAAACACCGCACCCCCCAAATCCCCATTATTTTCCCCAAAATCTCAATTTTTCCCCCCCAAAACAGCATCCCCCCCCGGCAGTGCCCCCCCAAAAATCCCCATTCCCCCCCCTAAAAACAGCACACACACCCCAAATCCCCATTATTCCCCCCAAAATCCCCCTTATTCCCCCAAAACACCGCACCCCCCCAAACCCCATTATTTTCCCCAAAATCTCAATTTTTCCCCCCAAAAACAGCATCCCCCCCCCCAGCAGTGCCCCCCAAAAATCCCCATTCCCCCCCCTAAAAACAGCACACACACCCCAAATCCCCATTATTCCCCCAAAATCCCCCTTATTCCCCCCAAAACACCGCACCCCCCCCAAACCCCATTATTTTCCCCAAAATCTCAATTTTTCCCCCAAAAACAGCATCCCCCCCCCAGCAGTGCCCCCCCAAAAATCCCCATTCCCCCCCTAAAAACAGCACACACACCCCAAATCCCCCTTATTCCCCCCCAAAATCCCCCTTATTCCCCCCAAAACACCGCACCCCCCAAAATCCCCATTATTTTCCCCAAATCCCCATTATTTTCCCAAAATCCCCATTATTTTCCCCAAAATCTCCATTTTCCCCCCCAAAACAGCATCACTCCCCCCGGCAGCCCCCCCCCCCCCCAAATCCCCATTACCTCCCCCAAATCCCCGGTATCACCCCCAAAATCCCCATTATTCCCCCCAAAACAGCATCTCCCCCCCAAAACCCCCATTATTTTCCCCAAACCCGTTATTTTCCCCAAAATTCCCATTTTTCCCCCCAAAACAGCTCCCCCCCCCCCCGGCCACCCCCCAAATCCCCCTTATCCCCTTTCCCCAATCCCCCTCCCCAAAATCCCCCTTATCCCCCCCCAAAATCCCCCTTCCCCCCCCCCCCAAAAAAGCCCCTCCCTCCAAATCCCCATTAGTAGCCCCAAAATCCCATTTTTTCCCCCAAAACAACACCGCCCCCTCCACCGTCCCCCCAAATCCGTCATCCCCCCCCCCAATCCCTATTACCCTCCCCAAAATCCCCATTATTCCCCCCAAAACACCCCCTCCCCCAAATCCCCCTTCCCCCCCCCCCCCCCCCAATCCCCCTTTTTTCCCCCCCAAATCCCCATTTTCCCTCCCCCAAATCCCCCTTTTTCACCCCAAAACCTCCCCCGGGGGGGGGGGACACACACGTAGGTCGCCACCCACCTCCCGCCTCGGCCATGGCTATGGGGGGGGTCCCCTTGGTCGCCCCCCCCCCCCCTCCTTCTCCCC
>NW_028126813.1:0-65373 GCF_965231255.1 Vanellus vanellus | reverse complement strand
GAAAGCAGAGAGGGCCAAATTGTCTGGCGAATTTGAAGGTGGGTTCCAGGAGGCAGTGAGGACCAGCATCACTTTTCCCCGCTGGCACCTTTGCTGTGGCAGCAAAAGCTGGACGTTTGTCTTTTTTGCTCCAGAGAGCGCCGAAAGTGAAAAAGGTGCTTTTGCGGATAGAGTCCTCAGGAAAGCAGAGAGGGCCAAATTGTCTGGGGCATTTGAAGGGGTTCCAGGAGGCAGTGAGGACCAGCATCACTTTTCCCCGCTGGCACCTTTGCTGTCGCAGCAAAATCTGGACGTTTGTCTTTTTTGCTCCAGACAGCGCCGAAAGTGAAAAAAGGTGCTTTTTGAGGAAAGAGTCCTCAGGAAAGCAGAGAGGGCCAAATTGTCTGGGGCATTTGAAGGGGTTCCAGGAGGCAGTGAGAACCAGCATCACTTTTCCCCGCTGGCACTTTAGCTGTGGCAGCAAATCTGGACGTTTGTCTTTTTGCTCCAGACAGCGCCGAAAGTGAAAAAAGGTGCTTTTGAGGATAGAGTGCGCAGGAAAGCAGAGAGGGCCAAATTGTCTGGGGCATTTGAAGGGGTTCCAGGAGGCAGTGAGGACCAGCATCACTTTTCCCGCTGGCACCTTTGCTGTGGCAGCAAAAGCTGGACGTTTGTCTTTTTTGCTCCAGAGAGCGCCGAAAGTGAAAAAAGGTGCTTTTGCGGATAGAGTCCTCAGGAAAGCAGAGAGGGCCAAATTGTCTGGGGCATTTGAAGGGGTTCCAGGAGGCAGTGAGGACGCATCACTTTTCCCCGCTGGCACTTTTGCTGTGGCAGCAAAATCTGGACGTTTGTCTTTTTTCCTCCAGACAGCGCCAAAAGTGAAAAAAGGTGCTTTTGAAGATAGATTCCTCAGGAAAGCAGAGAGGGCCAAATTGTCTGGGGCATTTGAAGGGGTTCCAGGGGGCAGTGAGGACCAGCATCACTTTTCCTTGCTGGCACCTTTGCTGTGGCAGCAAAATCTGGACGTTTGTCTTTTTTGCTCCAGAGAGCGCCGAAAGTGAAAAAAGGTGCTTTTGAGGATAGAGTCCTCAGGAAAGCAGAGAGGGCCAAATTGTATGGGGCATTTAAAGGGGTTCCAGTAGGCAGTTATAACCAGCATCACTTTTCCCCGCTGGCACCTTTGCTGTGGCAGCAAAAGCTGGACGTTTGTCTTTTTTGCTCCAGACAGCGCTGAAAGTGAAAAAAGGTGCTTTTGAGGATAGAGTCCTCAGGAAAGCAGAGAGGGCCAAATTGTCTGGGGCATTTGAAGGGGTTCCAGGAGGCAGTGAGGACCAGCATCACTTTTACCCGCTGGCACCTTTGCTGTGGCAGCAAAAGCTGGACGTTTGTCTTTTTTGCTCCAGAGAGCGCCGAAAGTGAAAAAAGGTGCTTTTGAGGATAGTGTCCTCAGGAAAGCAGAGAGGGCCAAATTGTCTGGGGCATTTGAAGGGGTTCCAGGAGGCAGTGAGGACCACCATCACTTTTCCCCGCTGGCACCTTTGCTGTGGCAGCAAAAGCTGGACGTTTGTCTTTTTTGCTCCAGACAGCGCCGAAAGTGAAAAAAGGTGCTTTTGAGCATAGAGTCCTCAGGAAAGCAGAGAGGGCCAAATTGTCTGGGGCATTTGAAGGGGTTCCAGGAGGCAGTGAGGACCAGCATCACTTTTCCCCGCTGGCACCTTTGCTGTGGCAGCAAAAGCTGGACGTTTGTCTTTTTTGCTCCAGACAGCGCCGAAAGTGAAAAAAGGTGCTTTTGAGGATAGAGTCCTCAGGAAAGCAGAGAGGGCCAAATTGTCTGGGGCATTTGAAGGGGTTCCAGGAGGCAGTGAGAACCAGCATCACTTTTCCCCGCTGGCACTTTAGCTGTGGCTGCAAAATCTGGACGTTTGTCTTTTTTGCTCCAGAGAGCGCCGAAAGTGAAAAAAGGTGCTTTTGAGGATAGAGTCCTCAGGAAAGCAGAGAGGGCCAAATTGTATGGGGCATTTAAAGGGGTTCCAGGAGGCAGTGAGAACCAGCATCACTTTTCCCCGCTGGCACCTTTGCTGTGGCAGCAAAAGCTGGACGTTTGTCTTTTTTGCTCCAGAGAGCGCCAAAAGTGCAAAAAGGTGCTTTTGAGGATAGAGTCCTCAGGAAAGCAGAGAGGGCCAAATTGTGTGGGGCATTTGAAGGGGTTCCAGGAGGCAGTGAGGACCAGCATCACTTTTCCCCGCTGGCACCTTTGCTGTCGCAGCAAAATCTGGACGTTTGTCTTTTTTGCTCCAGACAGCGCCGAAAGTGAAAAAAGGTGCTTTTGAGGAAAGAGTCCTCAGGAAAGCAGAGAGGGCCAAATTGTCTGGGGCATTTGAAGGGGTTCCAGGAGGCAGTGAGAACCAGCATCACTTTTCCCCGCTGGAACTTTAGCTGTGGCAGCAAAATCTGGACGTTTGTCTTTTTTGCTCCAGACAGCGCCGAAAGTGAAAAAAGGTGCTTTTGAGGATAGAGTCCTCAGGAAAGCAGAGAGGGCCAAATTGTCTGGGGCATTTGAAGGGGTTCCAGGAGGCAGTGAGGACCAGCATCACTTTTCCCCGCTGGCACCTTTGCTGTGGCAGCAAAAGCTGGACGTTTGTCTTTTTTGCTCCAGAGAGCGCCGAAAGTGAAAAAAGGTGCTTTTGAGGATAGAGTCCTCAGGAAAGCAGAGAGGGCCAAATTGTCTGGGGCATTTGAAGGGGTTCCAGGAGGCAGTGAGGACCAGCCTCACTTTTCCCCGCTGGCACCTTTGCTGTGGCAGCAAAAGCTGGACGTTTGTCTTTTTTGCTCCAGACAGCGCCGAAAGTGAAAAAAGGTGCTTTTGAGGATAGAGTCCTCAGGAAAGCAGAGAGGGCCAAATTGTCTGGGGCATTTGAAGGGGTTCCAGGAGGCAGTGAGAACCAGCATCACTTTTCACCGCTGGCACTTTAGCTGTGGCAGCAAAATCTGGACGTTTGTCTTTTTTGCTTAGAGCGCCGAAAGTGAAAAAAGGTGCTTTTGAGGATAGAGTCCTCAGGAAAGCAGAGAGGGCCAAATTGTATGGGGCATTTAAAGGGGTTCCAGGAGGCAGTGAGAACCAGCATCACTTTTCCCCGCTGGCACCTTTGCTGTGCCAGCAAAAGCTGGACGTTTGTCTTTTTTGCTCCAGAGAGCGCCGAAAGTGAAAAAAGGTGCTTTTGAGGATAGAGTCCTCAGGAAAGCAGAGAGGGCCAAATTGTCTGGGGCATTTGAAGGGGTTCCAGGAGGCAGTGAGGACCAGCATCACTTTTCCCCGCTGGCACCTTTGCTGTGGCAGCAAAAGCTGGACGTTTGTCTTTTTTGCTCCAGAGAGCGCCGAAAGTGAAAAAAGGTGCTTTTGCGGATAGAGTCCTCAGGAAAGCAGAGAGGGCCAAATTGTCTGGGGCATTTGAAGGGGTTCCAGGAGGCAGTGAGAACCAGCATCACTTTTCCCCGCTGGCACTTTAGCTGTGGCAGCAAAATCTGGACGTTTGTCTTTTTTGCTCCAGACAGCGCCGAAAGTGAAAAAAGGTGCTTTTGAGGATAGAGTGCGCAGGAAAGCAGAGAGGGCCAAATTGTCTGGGGCATTTGAAGGGGTTCCAGGAGGCAGTGAGGACCAGCATCACTTTTCCCCGCTGGCACCTTTGCTGTGGCAGCAAAAGCTGGACGTTTGTCTTTTTTGCTCCAGAGAGCGCCGAAAGTGAAAAAAGGTGCTTTTGAGGATAGAGTCCTCAGGAAAGCAGAGAGGGCCAAATTGTCTGGGGCATTTGAAGGGGTTCCAGGAGGCAGTGAGGACCAGCATCACTTTTCCCCGCTGGCACTTTTGCTGTGGCAGCAAAATCTGGACGTTTGTCTTTTTTCCTCCAGACAGCGCCAAAAGTGAAAAAAGGTGCTTTTGAAGATAGATTCCTCAGGAAAGCAGAGAGGGCCAAATTGTCTGGGGCATTTGAAGGGGTTCCAGGGGGCAGTGAGGACCAGCATCACTTTTCCTTGCTGGCACCTTTGCTGTGGCAGCAAAAGCTGGACGTTTGTCTTTTTTGCTCCAGACAGCGCCGAAAGTGAAAAAAGGTGCTTTTGAGGATAGAGTCCTCAGGAAAGCAGAGAGGGCCAAATTGTCTGGGGCATTTGAAGGGGTTCCAGGAGGCAGTGAGAACCAGCATCACTTTTCCCCGCTGGCACTTTAGCTGTGGCAGCAAAATCTGGACGTTTGTCTTTTTTGCTTAGAGCGCCGAAAGTGAAAAAAAGGTGCTTTTGAGGATAGAGTCCTCAGGAAAGCAGAGAGGGCCAAATTGTATGGGGCATTTAAAGGGGTTCCAGGAGGCAGTGAGAACCAGCATCACTTTTCCCCGCTGGCACCTTTGCTGTGGCAGCAAAAGCTGGACGTTTGTCTTTTTTGCTCCAGAGAGCGCCGAAAGTGAAAAAAGGTGCTTTTGCGGATAGAGTCCTCAGGAAAGCAGAGAGGGCCAAATTGTCTGGGGCATTTGAAGGGGTTCCAGGAGGCAGTGAGGACCAGCATCACTTTTCCCCGCTGGCACCTTTGCTGTGGCAGCAAAAGCTGGACGTTTGTCTTTTTTGCTCCAGAGAGCGCCAAAAGTGAAAAAAGGTGCTTTTTTGGATAGAGTCCTCAGGAAAGCAGAGAGGGCCAAATTGTCTGGGGCATTTGAAGGGGTTCCAGGAGGCAGTGAGGACCAGCATCACTTTTCCCCGCTGGCACCTTTGCTGTGGCAGCAAAAGCTGGACGTTTGTCTTTTTTGCTCCAGACAGCGCCGAAAGTGAAAAAAGGTGCTTTTGAAGATAGAGTCCTCAGGAAAGCAGAGAGGGCCAAATTGTCTGGGGCATTTGAAGGGGTTCCAGGGGGCAGTGAGGACCAGCATCACTTTTCCCCGCTGGCACCTTTGCTGTGGCAGCAAAAGCTGGACGTTTGTCTTTTTTGCTCCAGACAGCGCCGAAAGTGAAAAAAGGTGCTTTTGCGGATAGAGTCCTCAGGAAAGCAGAGAGGGCCAAATTGTATGGGGCATTTAAAGGGGTTCCAGGAGGCAGTTATAACCAGCATCACTTTTCCCCGCTGGCACCTTTGCTGTGGAAGCAAAAGCTGGACGTTTGTCTTTTTTGCTCCAGAGAGCGCCAAAAGTGCAAAAAGGTGCTTTTGAGGATAGAGTCCTCAGGAAAGCAGAGAGGGCCAAGTTGTGTGGGGCATTTGAAGGGGTTCCAGGAGGCAGTGAGAACCAGCATAACTTTTCCCCGCTGGCACTTCAGCTGTGGCAGCAAAATCTGGACGTTTGTCTTTTTTGCTCCAGACAGCGCCGAAAGTGAAAAAAGGTGCTTTTGAGGATAGAGTGCGCAGGAAAGCAGAGAGGGCCAAATTGTCTGGGGCATTTGAAGGGGTTCCAGGAGGCAGTGAGGACCAGCATCACTTTTCCCCGCTGGCACCTTTGCTGTGGCAGCAAAAGCTGGACGTTTGTCTTTTTTGCTCCAGAGAGCGCCGAAAGTGAAAAAAGGTGCTTTTGCGGATAGAGTCCTCAGGAAAGCAGAGAGGGCCAAATTGTCTGGGGCATTTGAACGGGTTCCAGGAGGCAGTGAGGACCAGCATCACTTTTCCCCGCTGGTACTTTAGCTGTAACAGCAAAAGCTGGACGTTTGTCTTTTTTGCTCCAGAGAGCGCCGAAAGTGAAAAAAGGTGCTTTTGAGGATAGAGTCCTCAGGAAAGCAGAGAGGGCCAAATTGTCTGGGGCATTTGAAGGGGTTCCAGGAGGCAGTGAGGACCAGCATCACTTTTCCCCGCTGGCACTTTTGCTGTGGCAGCAAAAGCTGGACGTTTGTCTTTTTTGCTCCAGAGAGCGCCGAAAGTGAAAAAAGGTGCTTTTGAGGATAGAGTCCTCAGGAAAGCAGAGAGGGCCAAATTGTCTGAGGCATTTGAAGGGGTTCCAGGAGGCATTGAGGACCAGCATCACTTTTCCCCGCTGGCACTTTTGCTGTGGCAGCAAAAGCTGGACGTTTGTCTTTTTTGCTCCAGACAGCGCCGAAAGTGGAAAAAGGTGCTTTTGAGGATAGAGTCCTCAGGAAAGCAGAGAGGGCCAAATTGTATGGGGCATTTAAAGGGGTTCCAGGAGGCAGTGAGAACCAGCATCACTTTTCCCCGCTGGCACCTTTGCTGTGGCAGCAAAAGCTGGACGTTTGTCTTTTTTGCTCCAGACAGCGCCAAAAGTGCAAAAAGGTGCTTTTGAGGATAGAGTCCTCAGGAAAGCAGAGAGGGCCAAATTGTCTGGGGCATTTGAAGGGGTTCCAGGAGGCAGTGAGGACCAGCATCACTTTTCCCCGCTGGCACCTTTGCTGTGGCAGCAAAAGCTGGACGTTTGTCTTTTTTGCTCCAGAGAGCGCCGAAAGTGAAAAAAGGTGCTTTTGAGGATAGAGTCCTCAGGAAAGCAGAGAGGGCCAAATAGTCTGGGGCATTTCAAGGGGTTCCAGGAGGCAGTGAGAACCAGCATCACTTTTCCCCGCTGGCACTTTAGCTGTGGCAGCAAAATCTGGACGTTTGTCTTTTTTGCTCCAGACAGCGCCGAAAGTGAAAAAAGGTGCTTTTGAGGATAGAGTCCTCAGGAAAGCAGAGAGGGCCAAATTGTATGGGGCATTTAAAGGGGTTCCAGGAGGCAGTGAGAACCAGCATCACTTTTCCCCGCTGGCACCTTTGCTGTGGCAGCAAAAGCTGGACGTTTGTCTTTTTTGCTCCAGACAGCGCCGAAAGTGAAAAAAGTTGCTTTTGAGGATAGAGTCCTCAGGAAAGCAGAGAGGGCCAAATTGTCTGGAGCATTTGAAGGGGTTCCAGGAGGCAGTGAGAACCAGCATCACTTTTCCCCGCTGGCACTTTAGCTGTGGCTGCAAAATCTGGACGTTTGTCTTTTTTGCTCCAGAGAGCGCCGAAAGTGAAAAAAGTTGCTTTTGAGGATAGAGTCCTCAGGAAAGCAGAGAGGGCCAAATTGTATGGGGCATTTAAAGGGGTTCCAGGAGGCAGTGAGAACCAGCATCACTTTTCCCCGCTGGCACCTTTGCTGTGGCAGCAAAAGCTGGACGTTTGTCTTTTTTGCTCCAGACAGCGCCAAAAGTGCAAAAAGGTGCTTTTGAGGATAGAGTCCTCAGGAAAGCAGAGAGGGCCAAATTGTGTGGGGCATTTGAAGGGGTTCCAGGAGGCAGTGAGGACCAGCATCACTTTTCCCCGCTGGCACCTTTGCTGTGGCAGCAAAAGCTGGATTGTCTTTTTTGCTCCAGAGAGCGCCGAAAGTGAAAAAAGGTGCTTTTGAGGATAGAGTCCTCAGGAAAGCAGAGAGGGCCAAATTGTCTGGGGCATTTGAAGGGGTTCCAGGAGGCAGTGAGGACCAGCCTCACTTTTCCCCGCTGGCACTTTTTGCTGTGGCAGCAAAAGCTGGACGTTTGTCTTTTTTCCTCCAGACAGCGCCAAAAGTGAAAAAAGGTGCTTTTGAAGATAGATTCCTCAGGAAAGCAGAGAGGGCCAAATTGTCTGCGGCATTTGAAGGGGTTCCAGGGGGCAGTGAGGACCAGCATCACTTTTCCCCGCTGGCACCTTTGCTGTGGCAGCAAAAGCTGGACGTTTGTCTTTTTTGCTCCAGACAGCGCCGAAAGTGAAAAAAGGTGCTTTTGAGGATAGAGTCCTCAGGAAAGCAGAGAGGGCCAAATTGTCTGGGGCATTTGAAGGGGTTCCAGGAGGCAGTGAGAACCAGCATCACTTTTCCCCGCTGGCACTTTAGCTGTGGCAGCAAAATCTGGACGTTTGTCTTTTTTGCTTAGAGCGCCGAAAGTGAAAAAAGGTGCTTTTGAGGATAGAGTCCTCAGGAAAGCAGAGAGGGCCAAATTGTATGGGGCATTTAAAGGGGTTCCAGGAGGCAGTGAGAACCAGCATCACTTTTCCCCGCTGGCACCTTTGCTGTGCCAGCAAAAGCTGGACGTTTGTTTTTTTTTGCTCCAGAGAGCGCCGAAAGTGAAAAAAGGTGCTTTTGAGGATAGAGTCCTCAGGAAAGCAGAGAGGGCCAAATTGTCTGGGGCATTTGAAGGGGTTCCAGGAGGCAGTGAGGACCAGCATCACTTTTCCCCGCTGGCACCTTTGCTGTGGCAGCAAAAGCTGGACGTTTGTCTTTTTTGCTCCAGAGAGCGCCGAAAGTGAAAAAAGGTGCTTTTGCGGATAGAGTCCTCAGGAAAGCAGAGAGGGCCAAATTGTCTGGGGCATTTGAAGGGGTTCCAGGAGGCAGTGAGAACCAGCATCACTTTTCCCCGCTGGCACTTTAGCTGTGGCAGCAAAATCTGGACGTTTGGTCTTTTTTGCTCCAGACAGCGCCGAAAGTGAAAAAAGGTGCTTTTGAGGATAGAGTGCGCAGGAAAGCAGAGAGGGCCAAATTGTCTGGGGCATTTGAAGGGGTTCCAGGAGGCAGTGAGGACCAGCATCACTTTTCCCCGCTGGCACCTTTGCTGTGGCAGCAAAAGCTGGACGTTTGTCTTTTTTGCTCCAGAGAGCGCCGAAAGTGAAAAAAGGTGCTTTTGAGGATAGAGTCCTCAGGAAAGCAGAGAGGGCCAAATTGTCTGGGGCATTTGAAGGGGTTCCAGGAGGCAGTGAGGACCAGCATCACTGTTCCCCTCTGGCACTTTTGCTGTGGCAGCAAAATCTGGACGTTTGTCTTTTTTCCTCCAGACAGCGCCAAAAGTGAAAAAAGGTGCTTTTGAAGATAGAGTCCTCAGGAAAGCAGAGAGGGCCAAATTGTCTGGGGCATTTGAAGGGGTTCCAGGGGGCAGTGAGGACCAGCATCACTTTTCCTTGCTGGCACCTTTGCTGTGGCAGCAAAAGCTGGACGTTTGTCTTTTTTGCTCCAGAGAGCGCCGAAAGTGAAAAAAGGTGCTTTTGAGGATAGAGTCCTCAGGAAAGCAGAGAGGGCCAAATTGTCTGGGGCATTTGAAGGGGTTCCAGGAGGCAGTGAGAACCAGCATCACTTTTCCCCGCTGGCACTTTAGCTGTGGCAGCAAAATCTGGACGTTTGTCTTTTTTGCTTAGAGCGCCGAAAGTGAAAAAAGGTGCTTTTGAGGATAGAGTCCTCAGGAAAGCAGAGAGGGCCAAATTGTATGGGGCATTTGAAGGGGTTCCAGGAGGCAGTGAGAACCAGCATCACTTTTCCCCGCTGGCACCTTTGCTGTGGCAGCAAAAGCTGGACGTTTGTCTTTTTTGCTCCAGAGAGCGCCGAAAGTGAAAAAAGGTGCTTTTGCGGATAGAGTCCTCAGGAAAGCAGAGAGGGCCAAATTGTCTGGGGCATTTGAAGGGGTTCCAGGAGGCAGTGAGGACCAGCATCACTTTTCCCCGCTGGCACCTTTGCTGTGGCAGCAAAAGCTGGACGTTTGTCTTTTTTGCTCCAGAGAGCGCCGAAAGTGAAAAAAGGTGCTTTTGCGGATAGAGTCCTCAGGAAAGCAGAGAGGGCCAAATTGTCTGGGGCATTTGAAGGGGTTCCAGGAGGCAGTGAGGACCAGCATCACTTTTCCCCGCTGGCACCTTTGCTGTGGCAGCAAAAGCTGGACGTTTGTCTTTTTTGCTCCAGACAGCGCCGAAAGTGAAAAAAGGTGCTTTTGAGGATAGAGTCCTCAGGAAAGCAGAGAGGGCCAAATTGTCTGGGGCATTTGAAGGGGTTCCAGGGGGCAGTGAGGACCAGCATCACTTTTCCCCGCTGGCACCTTTGCTGTGGCAGCAAAAGCTGGACGTTTGTCTTTTTTGCTCCAGACAGCGCCGAAAGTGAAAAAAGGTGCTTTTGCGGATAGAGTCCTCAGGAAAGCAGAGAGGGCCAAATTGTATGGGGCATTTAAAGGGGTTCCAGGAGGCAGTTATAACCAGCATCACTTTTCCCCGCTGGCACCTTTGCTGTGGAAGCAAAAGCTGGACGTTTGTCTTTTTTGCTCCAGAGAGCGCCGAAAGTGAAAAAAGGTGCTTTTGAGGATAGAGTCCTCAGGAAAGCAGAGAGGGCCAAATTGTCTGGGGCATTTGAAGGGGTTCCAGGAGGCAGTGAGGACCAGCATCACTTTTCCCCGCTGGCACCTTTGCTGTGGCAGCAAAAGCTGGACGTTTGTCTTTTTTGCTCCAGAGAGCGCCAAAAGTGCAAAAAGGTGCTTTTGAGGATAGAGTCCTCAGGAAAGCAGAGAGGGCCAAGTTGTGTGGGGCATTTGAAGGGGTTCCAGGAGGCAGTGAGAACCAGCATCACTTTTCCCCGCTGGCACTTTAGCTGTGGCAGCAAAATCTGGACGTTTGTCTTTTTTGCTCCAGACAGCGCCGAAAGTGAAAAAAGGTGCTTTTGAGGATAGAGTGCGCAGGAAAGCAGAGAGGGCCAAATTGTCTGGGGCATTTGAAGGGGTTCCAGGAGGCAGTGAGGACCAGCATCACTTTTCCCCGCTGGCACCTTTGCTGTGGCAGCAAAAGCTGGACGTTTGTCTTTTTTGCTCCAGAGAGCGCCGAAAGTGAAAAAAGGTGCTTTTGAGGATAGAGTCCTCAGGAAAGCAGAGAGGGCCAAATTGTCTGGGGCATTTGAAGGGGTTCCAGGAGGCAGTGAGGACCAGCATCACTGTTCCCCTCTGGCACTTTTGCTGTGGCAGCAAAATCTGGACGTTTGTCTTTTTTCCTCCAGACAGCGCCAAAAGTGAAAAAAGGTGCTTTTGAAGATAGATTCCTCAGGAAAGCAGAGAGGGCCAAATTGTCTGGGGCATTTGAAGGGGTTCCAGGGGGCAGTGAGGACCAGCATCACTTTTCCTTGCTGGCACCTTTGCTGTGGCAGCAAAAGCTGGACGTTTGTCTTTTTTGCTCCAGAGAGCGCCGAAAGTGAAAAAAGGTGCTTTTGAGGATAGAGTCCTCAGGAAAGCAGAGAGGGCCAAATTGTCTGGGGCATTTGAAGGGGTTCCAGGAGGCAGTGAGAACCAGCATCACTTTTCCCCGCTGGCACTTTAGCTGTGGCAGCAAAATCTGGACGTTTGTCTTTTTTGCTTAGAGCGCCGAAAGTGAAAAAAGGTGCTTTTGAGGATAGAGTCCTCAGGAAAGCAGAGAGGGCCAAATTGTATGGGGCATTTAAAGGGGTTCCAGGAGGCAGTGAGAACCAGCATCACTTTTCCCCGCTGGCACCTTTGCTGTGGCAGCAAAAGCTGGACGTTTGTCTTTTTTGCTCCAGAGAGCGCCGAAAGTGAAAAAAGGTGCTTTTGCGGATAGAGTCCTCAGGAAAGCAGAGAGGGCCAAATTGTCTGGGGCATTTGAAGGGGTTCCAGGAGGCAGTGAGGACCAGCATCACTTTTCCCCGCTGGCACCTTTGCTGTGGCAGCAAAAGCTGGACGTTTGTCTTTTTTGCTCCAGAGAGCGCCGAAAGTGAAAAAAGGTGCTTTTGCGGATAGAGTCCTCAGGAAAGCAGAGAGGGCCAAATTGTCTGGGGCATTTGAAGGGGTTCCAGGAGGCAGTGAGGACCAGCATCACTTTTCCCCGCTGGCACCTTTGCTGTGGCAGCAAAAGCTGGACGTTTGTCTTTTTTGCTCCAGACAGCGCCGAAAGTGAAAAAAGGTGCTTTTGAGGATAGAGTCCTCAGGAAAGCAGAGAGGGCCAAATTGTCTGGGGCATTTGAAGGGGTTCCAGGGGGCAGTGAGGACCAGCATCACTTTTCCCCGCTGGCACCTTTGCTGTGGCAGCAAAAGCTGGACGTTTGTCTTTTTTGCTCCAGACAGCGCCGAAAGTGAAAAAAGGTGCTTTTGCGGATAGAGTCCTCAGGAAAGCAGAGAGGGCCAAATTGTATGGGGCATTTAAAGGGGTTCCAGGAGGCAGTTATAACCAGCATCACTTTTCCCCGCTGGCACCTTTGCTGTGGAAGCAAAAGCTGGACGTTTGTCTTTTTTGCTCCAGAGAGCGCCGAAAGTGAAAAAAGGTGCTTTTGAGGATAGAGTCCTCAGGAAAGCAGAGAGGGCCAAATTGTCTGGGGCATTTGAAGGGGTTCCAGGAGGCAGTGAGGACCAGCATCACTTTTCCCCGCTGGCACCTTTGCTGTGGCAGCAAAAGCTGGACGTTTGTCTTTTTTGCTCCAGAGAGCGCCAAAAGTGCAAAAAGGTGCTTTTGAGGATAGAGTCCTCAGGAAAGCAGAGAGGGCCAAGTTGTGTGGGGCATTTGAAGGGGTTCCAGGAGGCAGTGAGAACCAGCATCACTTTTCCCCGCTGGCACTTTAGCTGTGGCAGCAAAATCTGGACGTTTGTCTTTTTTGCTCCAGACAGCGCCGAAAGTGAAAAAAGGTGCTTTTGAGGATAGAGTGCGCAGGAAAGCAGAGAGGGCCAAATTGTATGGGGCATTTAAAGGGGTTCCAGGAGGCAGTGAGAACCAGCATCACTTTTCCCCGCTGGCACCTTTGCTGTGGCAGCAAAAGCTGGACGTTTGTCTTTTTTGCTCCAGAGAGCGCCGAAAGTGAAAAAAGGTGCTTTTGCGGATAGAGTCCTCAGGAAAGCAGAGAGGGCCAAATTGTCTGGGGCATTTGAAGGGGTTCCAGGAGGCAGTGAGGACCAGCATCACTTTTCCCCACTGGCACCTTTGCTGTGGCAGCAAAAGCTGGACGTTTGTCTTTTTTGCTCCAGAGAGCGCCGAAAGTGAAAAAAGGTGCTTTTGCGGATAGAGTCCTCAGGAAAGCAGAGAGGGCCAAATTGTCTGGGGCATTTGAAGGGGTTCCAGGAGGCAGTGAGGACCAGCATCACTTTTCCCCGCTGGCACCTTTGCTGTGGCAGCAAAAGCTGGACGTTTGTCTTTTTTGCTCCAGACAGCGCCGAAAGTGAAAAAAGGTGCTTTTGAGGATAGAGTCCTCAGGAAAGCAGAGAGGGCCAAATTGTCTGGGGCATTTGAAGGGGTTCCAGGGGGCAGTGAGGACCAGCATCACTTTTCCCCGCTGGCACCTTTGCTGTGGCAGCAAAAGCTGGACGTTTGTCTTTTTTGCTCCAGACAGCGCCGAAAGTGAAAAAAGGTGCTTTTGCGGATAGAGTCCTCAGGAAAGCAGAGAGGGCCAAATTGTATGGGGCATTTAAAGGGGTTCCAGGAGGCAGTTATAACCAGCATCACTTTTCCCCGCTGGCACCTTTGCTGTGGAAGCAAAAGCTGGACGTTTGTCTTTTTTGCTCCAGAGAGCGCCGAAAGTGAAAAAAGGTGCTTTTGAGGATAGAGTCCTCAGGAAAGCAGAGAGGGCCAAATTGTCTGGGGCATTTGAAGGGGTTCCAGGAGGCAGTGAGGACCAGCATCACTTTTCCCCGCTGGCACCTTTGCTGTGGCAGCAAAAGCTGGACGTTTGTCTTTTTTGCTCCAGAGAGCGCCAAAAGTGCAAAAAGGTGCTTTTGAGGATAGAGTCCTCAGGAAAGCAGAGAGGGCCAAGTTGTGTGGGGCATTTGAAGGGGTTCCAGGAGGCAGTGAGAACCAGCATCACTTTTCCCCGCTGGCACTTTAGCTGTGGCAGCAAAATCTGGACGTTTGTCTTTTTTGCTCCAGACAGCGCCGAAAGTGAAAAAAGGTGCTTTTGAGGATAGAGTGCGCAGGAAAGCAGAGAGGGCCAAATTGTCTGGGGCATTTGAAGGGGTTCCAGGAGGCAGTGAGGACCAGCATCACTTTTCCCCGCTGGCACCTTTGCTGTGGCAGCAAAAGCTGGACGTTTGTCTTTTTTGCTCCAGACAGCGCTGAAAGTGAAAAAAGGTGCTTTTGAGGATAGAGTCCTCAGGAAAGCAGAGAGGGCCAAATTGTCTGGGGCATTTGAAGGGGTTCCAGGAGGCAGTGAGGACCAGCATCACTTTTCCCCGCTGGCACCTTTGCTGTGGCAGCAAAAGCTGGACGTTTGTCTTTTTTGCTCCAGAGAGCGCCAAAAGTGAAAAAAGGTGCTTTTGAGGATAGTGTCCTCAGGAAAGCAGAGAGGGCCAAATTGTCTGGGGCATTTGAAGGGGTTCCAGGAGGCAGTGAGGACCAGCATCACTTTTCCCCGCTGGCACCTTTGCTGTGGCAGCAAAAGCTGGACGTTTGTCTTTTTTGCTCCAGAGAGCGCCGAAAGTGAAAAAAGGTGCTTTTGCGGACAGAGTCCTCAGGAAAGCAGAGAGGGCCAAATTGTCTGGGGCATTTGAACGGGTTCCAGGAGGCAGTGAGGACCAGCATCACTTTTCCCCGCTGGTACTTTAGCTGTAACAGCAAAAGCTGGACGTTTGTCTTTTTTGCTCCAGACAGCGCCGAAAGTGAAAAAAGGTGCTTTTGAGGATAGAGTCCTCAGGAAAGCAGAGAGGGCCAAATTGTCTGGGGCATTTGAAGGGGTTCCAGGAGGCAGTGAGGACCAGCATCACTTTTCCCCGCTGGCACTTTTGCTGTTGCAGCAAAAGCTGGACGTTTGTCTTTTTTGCTCCAGAGAGCGCCGAAAGTGAAAAAAGGTGCTTTTGAGGATAGAGTCCTCAGGAAAGCAGAGAGGGCCAAATTGTCTGAGGCATTTGAAGGGGTTCCAGGAGGCATTGAGGACCAGCATCACTTTTCCCCGCTGGCACTTTTGCTGTGGCAGCAAAAGCTGGACGTTTGTCTTTTTTGCTCCAGACAGCGCCGAAAGTGGAAAAAGGTGCTTTTGAGGATAGAGTCCTCAGGAAAGCAGAGAGGGCCAAATTGTATGGGGCATTTAAAGGGGTTCCAGGAGGCAGTGAGAACCAGCATCACTTTTCCCCGCTGGCACCTTTGCTGTGGCAGCAAAAGCTGGACGTTTGTCTTTTTTGCTCCAGACAGCGCCAAAAGTGCAAAAAGGTGCTTTTGAGGATAGAGTCCTCAGGAAAGCAGAGAGGGCCAAATTGTCTGGGGCATTTGAAGGGGTTCCAGGAGGCAGTGAGGACCAGCATCACTTTTCCCCGCTGGCACCTTTGCTGTCGCAGCAAAAGCTGGACGTTTGTCTTTTTTGCTCCAGACAGCGCCGAAAGTGAAAAAAGGTGCTTTTGAGGATAGAGTCCTCAGGAAAGCAGAGAGGGCCAAATAGTCTGGGGCATTTGAAGGGGTTCCAGGAGGCAGTGAGAACCAGCATCACTTTTCCCCGCTGGCACTTTAGCTGTGGCAGCAAAATCTGGACGTTTGTCTTTTTTGCTCCAGACAGCGCCGAAAGTGAAAAAAGGTGCTTTTGAGGATAGAGTCCTCAGGAAAGCAGAGAGGGCCAAATTGTATGGGGCATTTAAAGGGGTTCCAGGAGGCAGTGAGAACCAGCATCACTTTTCCCCGCTGGCACCTTTGCTGTGGCAGCAAAAGCTGGACGTTTGTCTTTTTTGCTCCAGACAGCGCCGAAAGTGAAAAAAGTTGCTTTTGAGGATAGAGTCCTCAGGAAAGCAGAGAGGGCCAAATTGTCTGGGGCATTTGAAGGGGTTCCAGGAGGCAGTGAGAACCAGCATCACTTTTCCCCGCTGGCACTTTAGCTGTGGCTGCAAAATCTGGACGTTTGTCTTTTTTGCTCCAGAGAGCGCCGAAAGTGAAAAAAGTTGCTTTTGAGGATAGAGTCCTCAGGAAAGCAGAGAGGGCCAAATTGTATGGGGCATTTAAAGGGGTTCCAGGAGGCAGTGAGAACCAGCATCACTTTTCCCGCTGGCACCTTTGCTGTGGCAGCAAAAGCTGGACGTTTGTCTTTTTTGCTCCAGAGACGCCAAAAGTGCAAAAAGGTGCTTTTGAGGATAGAGTCCTCAGGAAAGCAGAGAGGGCCAAATTGTCTTGGGCATTTGAAGGGGTTCCAGGAGGCAGTGAGGACCAGCATCACTTTTCCCCGCTGGCACCTTTGCTGTGGCAGCAAAAGCTGGACGTTTGTCTTTTTGCTCCAGACAGCGCCGAAAGTGAAAAAAGGGTGCTTTGAGGAAGAGTCCTCAGGAAAGCAGAGAGGGCCAAATTGTCTGGGCATTTGAAGGGGTTCCAGGAGGCAGTGAGAACCAGCATCACTTTTCCCCGCTGGCACTTTAGCTGTGGCAGCAAAATCTGGACGTTTGTCTTTTTTGCTCCAGACAGCGCCGAAAGTGAAAAAAGGTGCTTTTGAGGATAGAGTGCGCAGGAAAGCAGAGAGGGCCAAATTGTCTGGGGCATTTGAAGGGGGTTCCAGGAGGCAGTGAGGACCAGCATCACTTTTCCCCGCTGGCACCTTTGCTGTGGCAGCAAAAGCTGGACGTTTGTCTTTTTTGCTCCAGAAGAGCGCCAAAAGTGAAAAAAAGGTGCTTTGCGGATAGAGTCCTCAGGAAAGCAGAGAGGGCCAAATTGTCTGGGGCATTTGAAGGGGTTCCAGGAGACAGTGAGGACCAGCATCACTTTTCCCCGCTGGCACCTTTGCTGTGGCAGCAAAAGCTGGACGTTTGTCTTTTTGCTCCAGACAGCGCTGAAAGTGAAAAAAGGTGCTTTTGAGGACAGAGTCCTCAGGAAAGCAGAGAGGGCCAAATTGTCTGGGGCATTTGAAGGGGTTCCAGGAGGCAGTGAGGACCAGCATCACTTTTCCCCGCTGGCACCTTTGCTGTGGCAGCAAAGCTGGACGTTTGTCTTTTTTGCTCCAGAGAGCGCCGAAAGTGAAAAAAGGTGCTTTTGAGGATAGTGTCCTCAGGAAAGCAGAGAGGGCCAAATTGGTCTGGGGCATTTGAAGGGGTTCCAGGAGGCAGTGAGGACCAGCATCACTTTTCCCCGCTGGCACCTTTGCTGTGGCAGCAAAAGCTGGACGTTTGTCTTTTTTGCTCCAGAGAGCGCCGAAAGTGAAAAAAGGTGCTTTTGAGGATAGAGTCCTCAGGAAAGCAGAGAGGGCCAAATTGTCTGGGGCATTTGAACGGGTTCCAGGAGGCAGTGAGGACCAGCATCACTTTTCCCCGCTGGTACTTTAGCTGTAACAGCAAAAGCTGGACGTTTGTCTTTTTTGCTCCAGAGAGCGCCGAAAGTGAAAAAAGGTGCTTTTGAGGATAGAGTCCTCAGGAAAGCAGAGAGGGCCAAATTGTCTGGGGCATTTGAAGGGGTTCCAGGAGGCAGTGAGGACCAGCATCACTTTTCCCCGCTGGCACTTTAGCTGTGGCAGCAAAATCTGGACGTTTGTCTTTTTTGCTCCAGAGAGCGCCGAAAGTGAAAAAAGGTGCTTTTGAGGATAGAGTCCTCAGGAAAGCAGAGAGGCCAAATTGTCCTGAGGCATTTGAAGGGGTTCCAGGAGGCAGTGAGGACCAGCATCACTTTTCCCCGCTGGCACTTTAGCTGTGGCAGCAAAGCTGGACGTTTGTCTTTTTTGCTCCAGACAGCGCCGAAAGTGAAAAAAGGTGCTTTTGAGGATAGAGTCCTCAGGAAAGCAGAGAGGGCAAATTGTATGGGGCATTTAAAAGGGGTTCCAGGAGGCAGTGAGGACCAGCATCACTTTCCCGCTGGCACCTTTTGCTGTGGCAGCAAAAGCTGGACGTTTGTCTTTTTTGCTCCAGACAGCGCCGAAAGTGAAAAAAGGTGCTTTTGAGGATAGAGTCCTCAGGAAAGCAGAGAGGGCCCAAATTGTATGGGCATTTAAAGAGGTTCCAGAGGAAGAGTGAGAACCAGCATCACTTTTCCCCGCTGGCACCTTTGCTGTGGCAGCAAAAGCTGGACGTTTTCTTTTTTGCTCCAGAGAGCGCCAAAAGTGCAAAAAGGTGCTTTTTGAGGATAGAGTCCTCAGAAAGCAGAGAGGGCCAAATTGTCTGGGGCATTTGAAGGGGTTCCAGGAGGCAGTGAGGACCAGCATCACTTTTCCCCGCTGGCACCTTTGCTGTCGCAGCAAAAGCTGGACGTTTGTCTTTTTTGCTCCAGAGAGCGCCAAAGTGCAAAAAGGTGCTTTGAGGATAGAGTCCTCAGGAAAGCAGAGAGGGCCAAATTGTCTGGGGCATTTGAAGGGGTTCCAGGGAGGCAGTGAGGACCAGCATCACTTTTCCCCGCTGGCACCTTTGCTGTCGCAGCAAAAGCTGGACGTTTGTCTTTTTTGGCTCCAGACAGCGCCGAAAGTGAAAAAAGGTGCTTTTGAGGATAGAGTCCTCAGGAAAAGCAGAGAGGGCCAAATTGTCTGGGGCATTTTGAAGGGGTTCCAGGAGGCAGTGAGAACCAGCATCACTTTTCCCCGCTGGCACTTTAGCTGTGGCAGCAAAATCTGGACGTTTGTTCTTTTTTTGCTCCAGACAGCGCCGAAAGTGAAAAAAGGTGCTTTTGAGGATAGAGTCCTCCGGAAAGCAGAGAGGCCAAATTGTATGGGGCATTTAAAGGGGTTCCAGGAGGCAGTGAGAAGCAGCATCACTTTCCCCGCTGGCACCTTGCTGTGGCAGCAAAAGCTGGACGTTTGTCTTTTTTGCTCCAGACAGCGCCGAAAGTGAAAAAAGTTGCTTTGAGGATAGAGTCCCTCAGGAAAGCAGAGAGGGCCAAATTGTCTGGGGCATTTGAAGGGGTTCCAGGAGGCAGTGAGAACCAGCATCACTTTCCCGCTGGCACTTTAGCTGTGGCTGCAAAATCTGGACGTTTGTCTTTTTTGCTCCAGACAGCGCCGAAAGTGAAAAAAGGTGCTTTTGAGGATAGAGTCCTCAGAAAGCAGAGAGGGCCAAATTGGTCTGGGGCATTTGAAGGGGTTCCAGGAGGCAGTGAGAACCAGCATCACTTTTCCGCACTTTAGCTGTGGCTGCAAAATCTGGACGTTTGTCTTTTTTGCTCCAGAGAGCGCCGAAAGTGAAAAAAGTTGCTTTTGAGGATAGAGTCCTCAGGAAAGCAGAGAGGGCCAAATTGTATGGGGCATTTAAAGGGGTTCCAGGAGGCAGTGAGAACCAGCATCACTTTTCCCCGCTGGCACCTTTGCTGTGGCAGCAAAAGCTGGACGTTTGTCTTTTTTGCTCCAGACAGCGCCAAAAGTGCAAAAAGGTGCTTTTGAGGATAGAGTCCTCAGGAAAGCAGAGAGGGCCAAATTGTCTGGGGCATTTGAAGGGGTTCCAGGAGGCAGTGAGGACCAGCATCACTTTTCCCCGCTGGCACCTTTGCTGTGGCAGCAAAAGCTGGACGTTTGTCTTTTTTGCTCCAGACAGCGCCGAAAGTGAAAAAAGGTGCTTTTGAGGAAAGAGTCCTCAGGAAAGCAGAGAGGGCCAAATTGTCTGGGGCATTTGAAGGGGTTCCAGGAGGCAGTGAGAACCAGCATCACTTTTCCCCGCTGGCACTTTAGCTGTGGCAGCAAAAGCTGGACGTTTGTCTTTTTTGCTCCAGACAGCGCCGAAAGTGAAAAAAGGTGCTTTTGAGGATAGAGTGCGCAGGAAAGCAGAGAGGGCCAAATTGTCTGGGGCATTTGAAGGGGTTCCAGGAGGCAGTGAGGACCAGCATCACTTTTCCCCGCTGGCACCTTTGCTGTGGCAGCAAAAGCTGGACGTTTGTCTTTTTTGCTCCAGACAGCGCTGAAAGTGAAAAAAGGTGCTTTTGCGGATAGAGTCCTCAGGAAAGCAGAGAGGGCCAAATTGTCTGGGGCATTTGAAGGGGTTCCAGGAGACAGTGAGGACCAGCATCACTTTTCCCCGCTGGCACCTTTGCTGTGGCAGCAAAAGCTGGACGTTTGTCTTTTTTGCTCCAGACAGCGCTGAAAGTGAAAAAAGGTGCTTTTGAGGACAGAGTCCTCAGGAAAGCAGAGAGGGCCAAATTGTCTGGGGCATTTGAAGGGGTTCCAGGAGGCAGTGAGGACCAGCATCACTTTTCCCCGCTGGCACCTTTGCTGTGGCAGCAAAAGCTGGACGTTTGTCTTTTTTGCTCCAGAGAGCGCCGAAAGTGAAAAAAGGTGCTTTTGAGGATAGTGTCCTCAGGAAAGCAGAGAGGGCCAAATTGTCTGGGGCATTTGAAGGGGTTCCAGGAGGCAGTGAGGACCAGCATCACTTTTCCCCGCTGGCACCTTGCTGTGGCAGCAAAAGCTGGACGTTTGTCTTTTTTGCTCCAGAGAGCGCCGAAAGTGAAAAAAGGTGCTTTTGAGGATAGAGTCCTCAGGAAAGCAGAGAGGGCCAAATTGTCTGGGGCATTTGAACGGGTTCCAGGAGGCAGTGAGGACCAGCATCACTTTTCCCCGCTGGTACTTTAGCTGTAACAGCAAAAGCTGGACGTTTGTCTTTTTTGCTCAGAGAGCGCCGAAAGTGAAAAAAGGTGCTTTTGAGGATAGAGTCCTCAGGAAAGCAGAGAGGGCCAAATTGTCTGGGGCATTTGAAGGGGTTCCAGGAGGCAGTGAGGACCAGCATCACTTTTCCCCGCTGGCACTTTAGCTGTGGCAGCAAAATCTGGACGTTTGTCTTTTTTGCTCCAGAGAGCGCCGAAAGTGAAAAAAGGTGCTTTTGAGGATAGAGTCCTCAGGAAAGCAGAGAGGGCCAAATTGTCTGAGGCATTTGAAGGGGTTCCAGGAGGCAGTGAGGACCAGCATCACTTTTCCCCGCTGGCACTTTAGCTGTGGCAGCAAAAGCTGGACGTTTGTCTTTTTTGCTCCAGACAGCGCCGAAAGTGAAAAAAGGTGCTTTTGAGGATAGAGTCCTCAGGAAAGCAGAGAGGGCCAAATTGTATGGGGCATTTAAAGGGGTTCCAGGAGGCAGTGAGGACCAGCATCACTTTTCCCCGCTGGCACCTTTGCTGTGGCAGCAAAAGCTGGACGTTTGTCTTTTTTGCTCCAGACAGCGCCGAAAGTGAAAAAAGGTGCTTTTGAGGATAGAGTCCTCAGGAAAGCAGAGAGGGCCAAATTGTATGGGGCATTTAAAGGGGTTCCAGGAGGCAGTGAGAACCAGCATCACTTTTCCCCGCTGGCACCTTTGCTGTGGCAGCAAAAGCTGGACGTTTGTCTTTTTTGCTCCAGAGAGCGCCAAAAGTGCAAAAAGGTGCTTTTGAGGATAGAGTCCTCAGGAAAGCAGAGAGGGCCAAATTGTCTGGGGCATTTGAAGGGGTTCCAGGAGGCAGTGAGGACCAGCATCACTTTTCCCCGCTGGCACCTTTGCTGTCGCAGCAAAAGCTGGACGTTTGTCTTTTTTGCTCCAGAGAGCGCCAAAAGTGCAAAAAGGTGCTTTTGAGGATAGAGTCCTCAGGAAAGCAGAGAGGGCCAAATTGTCTGGGGCATTTGAAGGGGTTCCAGGAGGCAGTGAGGACCAGCATCACTTTTCCCCGCTGGCACCTTTGCTGTCGCAGCAAAAGCTGGACGTTTGTCTTTTTTGCTCCAGACAGCGCCGAAAGTGAAAAAAGGTGCTTTTGAGGATAGAGTCCTCAGGAAAGCAGAGAGGGCCAAATTGTCTGGGGCATTTGAAGGGGTTCCAGGAGGCAGTGAGAACCAGCATCACTTTTCCCCGCTGGCACTTTAGATGTGGCAGCAAAATCTGGACGTTTGTCTTTTTTGCTCCAGACAGCGCCGAAAGTGAAAAAAGGTGCTTTTGAGGATAGAGTCCTCCGGAAAGCAGAGAGGGCCAAATTGTATGGGGCATTTAAAGGGGTTCCAGGAGGCAGTGAGAAGCAGCATCACTTTTCCCCGCTGGCACCTTTGCTGTGGCAGCAAAAGCTGGACGTTTGTCTTTTTTGCTCCAGACAGCGCCGAAAGTGAAAAAAGTTGCTTTTGAGGATAGAGTCCTCAGGAAAGCAGAGAGGGCCAAATTGTCTGGGGCATTTGAAGGGGTTCCAGGAGGCAGTGAGAACCAGCATCACTTTTCCCCGCTGGCACTTTAGCTGTGGCTGCAAAATCTGGACGTTTGTCTTTTTTGCTCCAGACAGCGCCGAAAGTGAAAAAAGGTGCTTTTGAGGATAGAGTCCTCAGGAAAGCAGAGAGGGCCAAATTGTATGGGGCATTTAAAGGGGTTCCAGGAGGCAGTGAGAACCAGCATCACTTTTCCCCGCTGGCACCTTTGCTGTGGCAGCAAAAGCTGGACGTTTGTCTTTTTTGCTCCAGAGAGCGCCAAAAGTGCAAAAAGGTGCTTTTGAGGATAGAGTCCTCAGGAAAGCAGAGAGGGCCAAATTGTGTGGGGCATTTGAAGGGGTTCCAGGAGGCAGTGAGGACCAGCATCACTTTTCCCCGCTGGCACCTTTGCTGTCGCAGCAAAATCTGGACGTTTGTCTTTTTTGCTCCAGACAGCGCCGAAAGTGAAAAAAGGTGCTTTTGAGGAAAGAGTCCTCAGGAAAGCAGAGAGGGCCAAATTGTCTGGGGCATTTGAAGGGGTTCCAGGAGGCAGTGAGAACCAGCATCACTTTTCCCCGCTGGCACTTTTGCTGTGCCAGCAAAATCTGGACGTTTGTCTTTTTTGCTCCAGACAGCGCCGAAAGTGAAAAAAGGTGCTTTTGAGGATAGAGTGCGCAGGAAAGCAGAGAGGGCCAAATTGTCTGGGGCATTTGAAGGGGTTCCAGGAGGCAGTGAGGACCAGCATCACTTTTCCCCGCTGGCACCTTTGCTGTGGCAGCAAAATCTGGACGTTTGTCTTTTTTGCTCCAGAGAGCGCCGAAAGTGAAAAAAGGTGCTTTTGCGGATAGAGTCCTCAGGAAAGCAGAGAGGGCCAAATTGTCTGGGGCATTTGAAGGGGTTCCAGGAGGCAGTGAGGACCAGCATCACTTTTCCCCGCTGGCACTTTTGCTGTGGCAGCAAAATCTGGACGTTTGTCTTTTTTGCTCCAGACAGCGCCGAAAGTGAAAAAAGGTGCTTTTGAGGATAGAGTCCTCAGGAAAGCAGAGAGGGCCAAATTGTATGGGGCATTTAAAGGGGTTCCAGTAGGCAGTTATAACCAGCATCACTTTTCCCCGCTGGCACCTTTGCTGTGGAAGCAAAAGCTGGACGTTTGTCTTTTTTGCTCCAGACAGCGCTGAAAGTGAAAAAAGGTGCTTTTGAGGACAGAGTCCTCAGGAAAGCAGAGAGGGCCAAATTGTCTGGGGCATTTGAAGGGGTTCCAGGAGGCAGTGAGGACCAGCATCACTTTTCCCCGCTGGCACCTTTGCTGTGGCAGCAAAAGCTGGACGTTTGTCTTTTTTGCTCCAGAGAGCGCCGAAATTGAAAAAAGGTGCTTTTGAGGATAGTGTCCTCAGGAAAGCAGAGAGGGCCAAATTGTCTGGGGCATTTGAAGGGGTTCCAGGAGGCAGTGAGGACCAGCATCACTTTTCCCCGCTGGCACCTTTGCTGTGGCAGCAAAAGCTGGACGTTTGTCTTTTTTGCTCCAGAGAGCGCCGAAAGTGAAAAAAGGTGCTTTTGCGGATAGAGTCCTCAGGAAAGCAGAGAGGGCCAAATTGTCTGGGGCATTTGAACGGGTTCCAGGAGGCAGTGAGGACCAGCATCACTTTTCCCTGCTGGTACTTTAGCTGTAACAGCAAAAGCTGGACGTTTGTCTTTTTTGCTCCAGAGAGCGCCGAAAGTGAAAAAAGGTGCTTTTGAGGATAGAGTCCTCAGGAAAGCAGAGAGGGCCAAATTGTCTGAGGCATTTGAAGGGGTTCCAGGAGGCAGTGAGGACCAGCATCACTTTTCCCCGCTGGCACTTTTGCTGTGGCAGCAAAAGCTGGACGTTTGTCTTTTTTGCTCCAGACAGCGCCGAAAGTGAAAAAAGGTGCTTTTGAGGATAGAGTCCTCAGGAAAGCAGAGAGGGCCAAATTGTATGGGGCATTTAAAGGGGTTCCAGGAGGCAGTGAGAACCAGCATCACTTTTCCCCGCTGGCACCTTTGCTGTGGCAGCAAAAGCTGGACGTTTGTCTTTTTTGCTCCAGAGAGCGCCAAAAGTGCAAAAAGGTGCTTTTGAGGATAGAGTCCTCAGGAAAGCAGAGAGGGCCAAATTGTCTGGGGCATTTGAAGGGGTTCCAGGAGGCAGTGAGGACCAGCATCACTTTTCCCCGCTGGCACCTTTGCTGTGGCAGGAAAAGCTGGACGTTTGTCTTTTTTGCTCCAGAGAGCGCCGAAAGTGGAAAAAGGTGCTTTTGCGGATAGAGTCCTCAGGAAAGCAGAGAGGGCCAAATTGTCTGGGGCATTTGAAGGGGTTCCAGGAGGCAGTGAGGACCAGCATCACTTTTCCCCGCTGGCACTTTTGCTGTCGCAGCAAAAGCTGGACGTTTGTCTTTTTTGCTCCAGACAGCGCCGAAAGTGAAAAAAGGTGCTTTTGAAGATAGAGTCCTCAGGAAAGCAGAGAGGGCCAAATTGTCTGGGGCATTTGAAGGGGTTCCAGGGGGCAGTGAGGACCAGCATCAGTTTTCCCCGCTGGCACCTTTGCTGTGGCAGCAAAAGCTGGACGTTTGTCTTTTTTGCTCCAGAGAGCGCCGAAAGTGAAAAAAGGTGCTTTTGAGGATAGAGTCCTCAGGAAAGCAGAGAGGGCCAAATTGTCTGGGGCATTTAAAGGGGTTCCAGTAGGCAGTTATAACCAGCATCACTTTTCCCCGCTGGCACCTTTTCTGTGGAAGCAAAAGCTGGACGTTTGTCTTTTTTGCTCCAGAGAGCGCCAAAAGTGAAAAAAGGTGCTTTTGAGGATAGAGTCCTCAGGAAAGCAGAGAGGGCCAAATTGTCTGGGGCATTTGAAGGGGTTCCAGGAGGCAGTGAGGACCAGCATCACTTTTCCCCGCTGGCACCTTTGCTGTGGCAGCAAAAGCTGGACGTTTGTCTTTTTTGCTCCAGAGAGCGCCGAAAGTGAAAAAAGGTGCTTTTGCGGATAGAGTCCTCAGGAAAGCAGAGAGGGCCAAATTGTCTGGGGCATTTGAACGGGTTCCAGGAGGCAGTGAGGACCAGCATCACTTTTCCCCGCTGGTACTTTAGCTGTAACAGCAAAAGCTGGACGTTTGTCTTTTTTGCTCCAGAGAGCGCCGAAAGTGAAAAAAGGTGCTTTTGAGGATAGAGTCCTCAGGAAAGCAGAGAGGGCCAAATTGTCTGGGGCATTTGAAGGGGTTCCAGGAGGCAGTGAGGACCAGCATCACTTTTCCCCGCTGGCACTTTTGCTGTGGCAGCAAAATCTGGACGTTTGTCTTTTTTGCTCCAGACAGCGCCGAAAGTGAAAAAAGGTGCTTTTGAGGATAGAGTCCTCAGGAAAGCAGAGAGGGCCAAATTGTATGGGGCATTTAAAGGGGTTCCAGTAGGCAGTTATAACCAGCATCACTTTTCCCCGCTGGCACCTTTGCTGTGGAAGCAAAAGCTGGACGTTTGTCTTTTTTGCTCCAGACAGCGCTGAAAGTGAAAAAAGGTGCTTTTGAGGACAGAGTCCTCAGGAAAGCAGAGAGGGCCAAATTGTCTGGGGCATTTGAAGGGGTTCCAGGAGGCAGTGAGGACCAGCATCACTTTTCCCCGCTGGCACCTTTGCTCTGGCAGCAAAAGCTGGACGTTTGTCTTTTTTGCTCCAGAGAGCGCCGAAAGTGAAAAAAGGTGCTTTTGCGGATAGAGTCCTCAGGAAAGCAGAGAGGGCCAAATTGTCTGGGGCATTTGAAGGGGTTCCAGGAGGCAGTGAGGACCAGCATCACTTTTCCCCGCTGGCACCTTTGCTGTGGCAGCAAAAGCTGGACGTTTGTCTTTTTTGCTCCAGAGAGCGCCGAAAGTGAAAAAAGGTGCTTTTGCGGATAGAGTCCTCAGGAAAGCAGAGAGGGCCAAATTGTCTGGGGCATTTGAAGGGGTTCCAGGAGGCAGTGAGGACCAGCATCACTTTTCCCCGCTGGTACTTTAGCTGTAACAGCAAAAGCTGGACGTTTGTCTTTTTTGCTCCAGAGAGCGCCGAAAGTGAAAAAAGGTGCTTTTGAGGATAGAGTCCTCAGGAAAGCAGAGAGGGCCAAATTGTCTGGGGCATTTGAAGGGGTTCCAGGAGGCAGTGAGGACCAGCATCACTTTTCCCCGCTGGCACCTTTGCTGTGGCAGCAAAATCTGGACGTTTGTCTTTTTTGCTCCAGACAGCGCCGAAAGTGAAAAAAGGTGCTTTTGAGGATAGAGTCCTCAGGAAAGCAGAGAGGGCCAAATTGTATGGGGCATTTAAAGGGGTTCCAGTAGGCAGTTATAACCAGCATCACTTTTCCCCGCTGGCACCTTTGCTGTGGAAGCAAAAGCTGGACGTTTGTCTTTTTTGCTCCAGACAGCGCTGAAAGTGAAAAAAGGTGCTTTTGAGGACAGAGTGCTCAGGAAAGCAGAGAGGGCCAAATTGTCTGGGGCATTTGAAGGGGTTCCAGGAGGCAGTGAGGACCAGCATCACTTTTCCCCGCTGGCACCTTTGCTGTGGCAGCAAAAGCTGGACGTTTGTCTTTTTTGCTCCAGAGAGCGCCGAAAGTGAAAAAAGGTGCTTTTGAGGATAGTGTCCTCAGGAAAGCAGAGAGGGCCAAATTGTCTGGGGCATTTGAAGGGGTTCCAGGAGGCAGTGAGGACCAGCATCACTTTTCCCCGCTGGCACCTTTGCTGTGGCAGCAAAATCTGGACGTTTGTCTTTTTTGCTCCAGACAGCGCCGAAAGTGAAAAAAGGTGCTTTTGAGGATAGAGTCCTCAGGAAAGCAGAGAGGGCCAAATTGTCTGAGGCATTTGAAGGGGTTCCAGGAGGCAGTGAGGACCAGCATCACTTTTCCCCGCTGGCACTTTTGCTGTGGCAGCAAAAGCTGGACGTTTGTCTTTTTTGCTCCAGACAGCGCCGAAAGTGAAAAAAGGTGCTTTTGAGGATAGAGTCCTCAGGAAAGCAGAGAGGGCCAAATTGTATGGGGCATTTAAAGGGGTTCCAGGAGGCAGTGAGAACCAGCATCACTTTTCCCCGCTGGCACCTTTTCTGTGGCAGCAAAAGCTGGACGTTTGTCTTTTTTGCTCCAGAGAGCGCCAAAAGTGCAAAAAGGTGCTTTTGAGGATAGAGTCCTCAGGAAAGCAGAGAGGGCCAAATTGTCTGGGGCATTTGAAGGGGTTCCAGGAGGCAGTGAGGACCAGCATCACTTTTCCCCGCTGGCACCTTTGCTGTGGCAGGAAAAGCTGGACGTTTGTCTTTTTTGCTCCAGAGAGCGCCGAAAGTGGAAAAAGGTGCTTTTGCGGATAGAGTCCTCAGGAAAGCAGAGAGGGCCAAATTGTCTGGGGCATTTGAAGGGGTTCCAGGAGGCAGTGAGGACCAGCATCACTTTTCCCCGCTGGCACTTTTGCTGTCGCAGCAAAAGCTGGACGTTTGTCTTTTTTGCTCCAGACAGCGCCGAAAGTGAAAAAAGGTGCTTTTGAAGATAGAGTCCTCAGGAAAGCAGAGAGGGCCAAATTGTCTGGGGCATTTGAAGGGGTTCCAGGGGGCAGTGAGGACCAGCATCAGTTTTCCCCGCTGGCACCTTTGCTGTGGCAGCAAAAGCTGGACGTTTGTCTTTTTTGCTCCAGAGAGCGCCGAAAGTGAAAAAAGGTGCTTTTGAGGATAGAGTCCTCAGGAAAGCAGAGAGGGCCAAATTGTATGGGGTATTTAAAGGGGTTCCAGTAGGCAGTGAGGACCAGCATCACTTTTCCCCGCTGGCACCTTTTCTGTGGAAGCAAAAGCTGGACGTTTGTCTTTTTTGCTCCAGAGAGCGCCAAAAGTGAAAAAAGGTGCTTTTGAGGATAGAGTCCTCAGGAAAGCAGAGAGGGCCAAATTGTCTGGGGCATTTGAAGGGGTTCCAGGAGGCAGTGAGGACCAGCATCACTTTTCCCCGCTGGCACCTTTGCTGTGGCAGCAAAATCTGGACGTTTGTCTTTTTTGCTCCAGACAGCGCCGAAAGTGAAAAAAGGTGTTTTTGAGGATAGAGTCCTCAGGAAAGCAGAGAGGGCCAAATTGTCTGGGGCATTTGAAGGGGTTCCAGGAGGCAGTGAGGACCAGCATCACTTTTCCCCGCTGGTACTTTAGCTGTAACAGCAAAAGCTGGACGTTTGTCTTTTTTGCTCCAGAGAGCGCCGAAAGTGAAAAAAGGTGCTTTTGAGGATAGAGTCCTCAGGAAAGCAGAGAGGGCCAAATTGTCTGGGGCATTTGAAGGGGTTCCAGGAGGCAGTGAGAACCAGCATCACTTTTCCCCGCTGGCACTTTAGCTGTGGCAGCAAAATCTGGACGTTTGTCTTTTTTGCTCCAGACAGCGCCGAAAGTGAAAAAAGGTGCTTTTGAGGATAGAGTCCTCAGGAAAGCAGAGAGGGCCAAATTGTATGGGGCATTTAAAGGGGTTCCAGGAGGCAGTGAGGACCAGCATCACTTTTCCCCGCTGGCACCTTTGCTGTGGAAGCAAAAGCTGGACGTTTGTCTTTTTTGCTCCAGACAGCGCTGAAAGTGAAAAAAGGTGCTTTTGAGGACAGAGTCCTCAGGAAAGCAGAGAGGGCCAAATTGTCTGGGGCATTTGAAGGGGTTCCAGGAGGCAGTGAGGACCAGCATCACTTTTCCCCGCTGGCACCTTTGCTGTGGCAGCAAAAGCTGGACGTTTGTCTTTTTTGCTCCAGAGAGCGCCGAAAGTGAAAAAAGGTGCTTTTGAGGATAGTGTCCTCAGGAAAGCAGAGAGGGCCAAATTGTGTGGGGCATTTGAAGGGGTTCCAGGAGGCAGTGAGGACCAGCATCACTTTTCCCCGCTGGCACCTTTGCTGTGGCAGCAAAAGCTGGACGTTTGTCTTTTTTGCTCCAGAGAGCGCCGAAAGTGAAAAAAGGTGCTTTTGCGGATAGAGTCCTCAGGAAAGCAGAGAGGGCCAAATTGTCTGGGGCATTTGAACGGGTTCCAGGAGGCAGTGAGGACCAGCATCACTTTTCCCCGCTGGTACTTTAGCTGTAACAGCAAAAGCTGGACGTTTGTCTTTTTTGCTCCAGAGAGCGCCGAAAGTGAAAAAAGGTGCTTTTGAGGATAGAGTCCTCAGGAAAGCAGAGAGGGCCAAATTGTCTGGGGCATTTGAAGGGGTTCCAGGAGGCAGTGAGGACCAGCATCACTTTTCCCCGCTGGCACTTTTGCTGTGGCAGCAAAATCTGGACGTTTGTCTTTTTTGCTCCAGACAGCGCCGAAAGTGAAAAAAGGTGCTTTTGAGGATAGAGTCCTCAGGAAAGCAGAGAGGGCCAAATTGTATGGGGCATTTAAAGGGGTTCCAGTAGGCAGTTATAACCAGCATCACTTTTCCCCGCTGGCACCTTTGCTGTGGAAGCAAAAGCTGGACGTTTGTCTTTTTTGCTCCAGACAGCGCTGAAAGTGAAAAAAGGTGCTTTTGAGGACAGAGTCCTCAGGAAAGCAGAGAGGGCCAAATTGTGTGGGGCATTTGAAGGGGTTCCAGGAGGCAGTGAGGACCAGCATCACTTTTCCCCGCTGGCACCTTTGCTGTGGCAGCAAAAGCTGGACGTTTGTCTTTTTTGCTCCAGAGAGCGCCGAAAGTGAAAAAAGGTGCTTTTGAGGATAGTGTCCTCAGGAAAGCAGAGAGGGCCAAATTGTCTGGGGCATTTGAAGGGGTTCCAGGAGGCAGTGAGGACCAGCATCACTTTTCCCCGCTGGCACCTTTGCTGTGGCAGCAAAAGCTGGACGTTTGTCTTTTTTGCTCCAGAGAGCGCCGAAAGTGAAAAAAGGTGCTTTTGCGGATAGAGTCCTCAGGAAAGCAGAGAGGGCCAAATTGTCTGGGGCATTTGAAGGGGTTCCAGGAGGCAGTGAGGACCAGCATCACTTTTCCCTGCTGGTACTTTAGCTGTAACAGCAAAAGCTGGACGTTTGTCTTTTTTGCTCCAGAGAGCGCCGAAAGTGAAAAAAGGTGCTTTTGAGGATAGAGTCCTCAGGAAAGCAGAGAGGGCCAAATTGTCTGGGGCATTTGAAGGGGTTCCAGGAGGCAGTGAGGACCAGCATCACTTTTCCCCGCTGGCACTTTAGCTGTGGCAGCAAAATCTGGACGTTTGTCTTTTTTGCTCCAGACAGCGCCGAAAGTGAAAAAAGGTGCTTTTGAGGATAGAGTCCTCAGGAAAGCAGAGAGGGCCAAATTGTCTGAGGCATTTGAAGGGGTTCCAGGAGGCAGTGAGGACCAGCATCACTTTTCCCCGCTGGCACCTTTGCTGTGGCAGCAAAAGCTGGACGTTTGTCTTTTTTGCTCCAGACAGCGCCGAAAGTGAAAAAAGGTGCTTTTGAGGATAGAGTCCTCAGGAAAGCAGAGAGGGCCAAATTGTATGGGGCATTTAAAGGGGTTCCAGGAGGCAGTGAGAACCAGCATCACTTTTCCCCGCTGGCACCTTTTCTGTGGCAGCAAAAGCTGGACGTTTGTCTTTTTTGCTCCAGAGAGCGCCAAAAGTGCAAAAAGGTGCTTTTGAGGATAGAGTCCTCAGGAAAGCAGAGAGGGCCAAATTGTCTGGGGCATTTGAAGGGGTTCCAGGAGGCAGTGAGGACCAGCATCACTTTTCCCCGCTGGCACCTTTGCTGTCGCAGCAAAAGCTGGACGTTTGTCTTTTTTGCTCCAGACAGCGCCGAAAGTGAAAAAAGGTGCTTTTGAGGATAGGGTCCTCAGGAAAGCAGAGAGGGCCAAATTGTCTGGGGCATTTAAAGGGGTTCCAGGAGGCAGTGAGAACCAGCATCACTTTTCCCCGCTGGCACCTTTGCTGTGGCAGCAAAAGCTGGACGTTTGTCTTTTTTGCTCCAGAGAGCGCCAAAATTGCAAAAAGGTGCTTTTGAGGATAGAGTCCTCAGGAAAGCAGAGAGGGCCAAATTGTCTGGGGCATTTGAAGGGGTTCCAGGAGGCAGTGAGGACCAGCATCACTTTTCCCCGCTGGCACCTTTGCTGTCGCAGCAAAAGCTGGACGTTTGTCTTTTTTGCTCCAGACAGCGCCGAAAGTGAAAAAAGGTGCTTTTGAGGATAGAGTCCTCAGGAAAGCAGAGAGGGCCAAATTGTCTGGGGCATTTGAAGGGGTTCCAGGAGGCAGTGAGAACCAGCATCACTTTTCCCCGCTGGCACTTTAGCTGTGGCAGCAAAATCTGGACGTTTGTCTTTTTTGCTCCAGACAGCGCTGAAAGTGAAAAAAGGTGCTTTTGAGGATAGAGTCCTCAGGAAAGCAGAGAGGGCCAAATTGTATGGGGCATTTAAAGGGGTTCCAGGAGGCAGTGAGAACCAGCATCACTTTTCCCCGCTGGCACCTTTGCTGTGGCAGCAAAAGCTGGACGTTTGTCTTTTTTGCTCCAGAGAGCGCCAAAAGTGAAAAAAGGTGCTTTTGAGGATAGAGTCCTCAGGAAAGCAGAGAGGGCCAAATTGTCTGGGGCATTTGAAGGGGTTCCAGGAGGCAGTGAGGACCAGCATCACTTTTCCCCGCTGGCACCTTTGCTGTGGCAGGAAAAGCTGGACGTTTGTCTTTTTTGCTCCAGAGAGCGCCGAAAGTGGAAAAAGGTGCTTTTGCGGATAGAGTCCTCAGGAAAGCAGAGAGGGCCAAATTGTCTGGGGCATTTGAAGGGGTTCCAGGAGGCAGTGAGGACCAGCATCACTTTTCCCCGCTGGCACTTTTGCTGTCGCAGCAAAAGCTGGACGTTTGTCTTTTTTGCTCCAGACAGCGCCGAAAGTGAAAAAAGGTGCTTTTGAAGATAGAGTCCTCAGGAAAGCAGAGAGGGCCAAATTGTCTGGGGCATTTGAAGGGGTTCCAGGGGGCAGTGAGGACCAGCATCAGTTTTCCCCGCTGGCACCTTTGCTGTGGCAGCAAAAGCTGGACGTTTGTCTTTTTTGCTCCAGAGAGCGCCGAAAGTGAAAAAAGGTGCTTTTGAGGATCGAGTCCTCAGGAAAGCAGAGAGGGCCAAATTGTCTGGGGCATTTAAAGGGGTTCCAGTAGGCAGTTATAACCAGCATCACTTTTCCCCGCTGGCACCTTTTCTGTGGAAGCAAAAGCTGGACGTTTGTCTTTTTTGCTCCAGAGAGCGCCAAAAGTGAAAAAAGGTGCTTTTGAGGATAGAGTCCTCAGGAAAGCAGAGAGGGCCAAATTGTCTGGGGCATTTGAAGGGGTTCCAGGAGGCAGTGAGGACCAGCATCACTTTTCCCCGCTGGCACCTTTGCTGTGGCAGCAAAAGCTGGACGTTTGTCTTTTTTGCTCCAGAGAGCGCCGAAAGTGAAAAAAAGGTGCTTTTGAGGATAGAGTCCTCAGGAAAGCAGAGAGGGCCAAATTGTCTGGGGCATTTGAAGGGGTTCCAGGAGGCAGTGAGAACCAGCATCACTTTTCCCCGCTGGCACTTTAGCTGTGGCAGCAAAATCTGGACGTTTGTCTTTTTTGCTCCAGACAGCGCCGAAAGTGAAAAAAGGTGCTTTTGAGGATAGAGTCCTCAGGAAAGCAGAGAGGGCCAAATTGTATGGGGCATTTAAAGGGGTTTCAGGAGGCAGTTATAACCAGCATCACTTTTCCCCGCTGGCACCTTTGCTGTGGAAGCAAAAGCTGGACGTTTGTCTTTTTTGCTCCAGACAGCGCTGAAAGTGAAAAAAGGTGCTTTTGAGGACAGAGTCCTCAGGAAAGCAGAGAGGGCCAAATTGTCTGGGGCATTTGAAGGGGTTCCAGGAGGCAGTGAGGACCAGCATCACTTTTCCCCGCTGGCACCTTTGCTGTGGCAGCAAAAGCTGGACGTTTGTCTTTTTTGCTCCAGAGAGCGCCGAAAGTGAAAAAAGGTGCTTTTGAGGATAGTGTCCTCAGGAAAGCAGAGAGGGCCAAATTGTCTGGGGCATTTGAAGGGGTTCCAGGAGGCAGTAAGGACCAGCATCACTTTTCCCCGCTGGCACCTTTGCTGTGGCAGCAAAAGCTGGACGTTTGTCTTTTTTGCTTTAGAGAGCGCCGAAAGTGAAAAAAGGTGCTTTTGCGGATAGAGTCCTCAGGAAAGCAGAGAGGGCCAAATTGTCTGGGGCATTTGAACGGGTTCCAGGAGGCAGTGAGGACCAGCATCACTTTTCCCCGCTGGTACTTTAGCTGTAACAGCAAAAGCTGGACGTTTGTCTTTTTTGCTCCAGAGAGCGCCGAAAGTGAAAAAAGGTGCTTTTGAGGATAGAGTCCTCAGGAAAGCAGAGAGGGCCAAATTGTCTGGGGCATTTGAAGGGGTTCCAGGAGGCAGTGAGAACCAGCATCACTTTTCCCCGCTGGCACCTTTGCTGTGCCAGCAAAAGCTGGACGTTTGTCTTTTTTGCTCCAGAGAGCGCCGAAAGTGAAAAAAGGTGCTTTTGAGGATAGAGTCCTCAGGAAAGCAGAGAGGGCCAAATTGTCTGGGGCATTTGAAGGGGTTCCAGGAGGCAGTGAGGACCAGCATCACTTTTCCCCGCTGGCACCTTTGCTGTGGCAGCAAAAGCTGGACGTTTGTCTTTTTTGCTCCAGAGAGCGCCGAAAGTGAAAAAAGGTGCTTTTGCGGATAGAGTCCTCAGGAAAGCAGAGAGGGCCAAATTGTCTGGGGCATTTGAACGGGTTCCAGGAGGCAGTGAGGACCAGCATCACTTTTCCCCGCTGGTACTTTAGCTGTAACAGCAAAAGGTGGACGTTTGTCTTTTTTGCTCCAGAGAGCGCCGAAAGTGAAAAAAGGTGCTTTTGAGGATAGAGTCCTCAGGAAAGCAGAGAGGGCCAAATTGTATGGGGCATTTAAAGGGGTTCCAGGAGGCAGTGAGGACCAGCATCACTTTTCCCCGCTGGCACTTTTGCTGTGCCAGCAAAAGCTGGACGTTTGTCTTTTTTGCTCCAGACAGCGCCGAAAGTGAAAAAAGGTGCTTTTGAGGATAGAGTCCTCAGGAAAGCAGAGAGGGCCAAATTGTCTGAGGCATTTGAAGGGGTTCCAGGAGGCAGTGAGGACCAGCATCACTTTTCCCCGCTGGCACTTTAGCTGTGGCAGCAAAAGCTGGACGTTTGTCTTTTTTGCTCCAGACAGCGCCGAAAGTGAAAAAAGGTGCTTTTGAGGATAGAGTCCTCAGGAAAGCAGAGAGGGCCAAATTGTATGGGGCATTTAAAGGGGTTCCAGGAGGCAGTGAGAACCAGCATCACTTTTCCCCGCTGGCACCTTTGCTGTGGCAGCAAAAGCTGGACGTTTGTCTTTTTTGCTCCAGACAGCGCCAAAAGTGCAAAAAGGTGCTTTTGAGGATAGAGTCCTCAGGAAAGCAGAGAGGGCCAAATTGTCTGGGGCATTTGAAGGGGTTCCAGGAGGCAGTGAGGACCAGCATCACTTTTCCCCGCTGGCACCTTTGCTGTCGCAGCAAAAGCTGGACGTTTGTCTTTTTTGCTCCAGACAGCGCCGAAAGTGAAAAAAGGTGCTTTTGAGGATAGAGTCCTCAGGAAAGCAGAGAGGGCCAAATTGTATGGGGCATTTAAAGGGGTTCCAGGAGGCAGTGAGAACCAGCATCACTTTTCCCCGCTGGCAGTTTAGATGTGGCAGCGAAATCTGGACGTTTGTCTTTTTTGCTCCAGACAGCGCCGAAAGTGCAAAAAGGTGCTTTTGAGGATAGAGTCCTCAGGAAAGCAGAGAGGGCCAAATTGTCTGGGGCATTTGAAGGGGTTCCAGGAGGCAGTGAGGACCAGCATCACTTTTCCCCGCTGGCACCTTTGCTGTCGCAGCAAAAGCTGGACGTTTGTCTTTTTTGCTCCAGACAGCGCCGAAAGTGAAAAAAGGTGCTTTTGAGGATAGAGTCCTCAGGAAAGCAGAGAGGGCCAAATTGTATGGGGCATTTATAGGGGTTCCAGGAGGCAGTGAGAACCAGCATCACTTTTCCCCGCTGGCACCTTTGCTGTGGCAGCAAAAGCTGGACGTTTGTCTTTTTTGCTCCAGACAGCGCCGAAAGTGCAAAAAGGTGCTTTTGAGGATAGAGTCCTCAGGAAAGCAGAGAGGGCCAAATTGTCTGGGGCATTTGAAGGGGTTCCAGGAGGCAGTGAGGACCAGCATCACTTTTCCCCGCTGGCACCTTTGCTGTCGCAGCAAAAGCTGGACGTTTGTCTTTTTTGCTCCAGACAGCGCCGAAAGTGAAAAAAGGTGCTTTTGAGGATAGAGTCCTCAGGAAAGCAGAGAGGGCCAAATTGTCTGGGGCATTTGAAGGGGTTCCAGGAGGCAGTGAGGACCAGCATCACTTTTCCCCGCTGGCACTTTTGCTGTCGCAGCAAAAGCTGGACGTTTGTCTTTTTTGCTCCAGACAGCGCCGAAAGTGAAAAAAGGTGCTTTTGAAGATAGAGTCCTCAGGAAAGCAGAGAGGGCCAAATTGTCTGGGGCATTTGAAGGGGTTCCAGGGGGCAGTGAGGACCAGCATCAGTTTTCCCCGCTGGCACCTTTGCTGTGGCAGCAAAAGCTGGACGTTTGTCTTTTTTGCTCCAGAGAGCGCCGAAAGTGAAAAAAGGTGCTTTTGAGGATCGAGTCCTCAGGAAAGCAGAGAGGGCCAAATTGTCTGGGGCATTTAAAGGGGTTCCAGTAGGCAGTTATAACCAGCATCACTTTTCCCCGCTGGCACCTTTTCTGTGGAAGCAAAAGCTGGACGTTTGTCTTTTTTGCTCCAGAGAGCGCCAAAAGTGAAAAAAGGTGCTTTTGAGGATAGAGTCCTCAGGAAAGCAGAGAGGGCCAAATTGTCTGGGGCATTTGAAGGGGTTCCAGGAGGCAGTGAGGACCAGCATCACTTTTCCCCGCTGGCACCTTTGCTGTGGCAGCAAAAGCTGGACGTTTGTCTTTTTTGCTCCAGAGAGCGCCGAAAGTGAAAAAAAGGTGCTTTTGAGGATAGAGTCCTCAGGAAAGCAGAGAGGGCCAAATTGTCTGGGGCATTTGAAGGGGTTCCAGGAGGCAGTGAGAACCAGCATCACTTTTCCCCGCTGGCACTTTAGCTGTGGCAGCAATATCTGGACGTTTGTCTTTTTTGCTCCAGACAGCGCCGAAAGTGAAAAAAGGTGCTTTTGAGGATAGAGTCCTCAGGAAAGCAGAGAGGGCCAAATTGTATGGGGCATTTAAAGGGGTTCCAGGAGGCAGTTATAACCAGCATCACTTTTCCCCGCTGGCACCTTTGCTGTGGAAGCAAAAGCTGGACGTTTGTCTTTTTTGCTCCAGACAGCGCTGAAAGTGAAAAAAGGTGCTTTTGAGGACAGAGTCCTCAGGAAAGCAGAGAGGGCCAAATTGTCTGGGGCATTTGAAGGGGTTCCAGGAGGCAGTGAGGACCAGCATCACTTTTCCCCGCTGGCACCTTTGCTGTGGCAGCAAAAGCTGGACGTTTGTCTTTTTTGCTCCAGAGAGCGCCGAAAGTGAAAAAAGGTGCTTTTGAGGATAGTGTCCTCAGGAAAGCAGAGAGGGCCAAATTGTCTGGGGCATTTGAAGGGGTTCCAGGAGGCAGTAAGGACCAGCATCACTTTTCCCCGCTGGCACCTTTGCTGTGGCAGCAAAAGCTGGACGTTTGTCTTTTTTGCTTTAGAGAGCGCCGAAAGTGAAAAAAGGTGCTTTTGCGGATAGAGTCCTCAGGAAAGCAGAGAGGGCCAAATTGTCTGGGGCATTTGAACGGGTTCCAGGAGGCAGTGAGGACCAGCATCACTTTTCCCCGCTGGTACTTTAGCTGTAACAGCAAAAGCTGGACGTTTGTCTTTTTTGCTCCAGAGAGCGCCGAAAGTGAAAAAAGGTGCTTTTGAGGATAGAGTCCTCAGGAAAGCAGAGAGGGCCAAATTGTCTGGGGCATTTGAAGGGGTTCCAGGAGGCAGTGAGAACCAGCATCACTTTTCCCCGCTGGCACCTTTGCTGTGGCAGCAAAAGCTGGACGTTTGTCTTTTTTGCTCCAGAGAGCGCCGAAAGTGAAAAAAGGTGCTTTTGAGGATAGAGTCCTCAGGAAAGCAGAGAGGGCCAAATTGTCTGGGGCATTTGAAGGGGTTCCAGGAGGCAGTGAGGACCAGCATCACTTTTCCCCGCTGGCACCTTTGCTGTGGCAGCAAAAGCTGGACGTTTGTCTTTTTTGCTCCAGAGAGCGCCGAAAGTGAAAAAAGGTGCTTTTGCGGATAGAGTCCTCAGGAAAGCAGAGAGGGCCAAATTGTCTGGGGCATTTGAACGGGTTCCAGGAGGCAGTGAGGACCAGCATCACTTTTCCCCGCTGGTACTTTAGCTGTAACAGCAAAAGGTGGACGTTTGTCTTTTTTGCTCCAGAGAGCGCCGAAAGTGAAAAAAGGTGCTTTTGAGGATAGAGTCCTCAGGAAAGCAGAGAGGGCCAAATTGTATGGGGCATTTAAAGGGGTTCCAGGAGGCAGTGAGGACCAGCATCACTTTTCCCCGCTGGCACTTTTGCTGTGCCAGCAAAAGCTGGACGTTTGTCTTTTTTGCTCCAGACAGCGCCGAAAGTGAAAAAAGGTGCTTTTGAGGATAGAGTCCTCAGGAAAGCAGAGAGGGCCAAATTGTCTGAGGCATTTGAAGGGGTTCCAGGAGGCAGTGAGGACCAGCATCACTTTTCCCCGCTGGCACCTTTTCTGTGGCAGCAAAAGCTGGACGTTTGTCTTTTTTGCTCCAGACAGCGCCGAAAGTGAAAAAAGGTGCTTTTGAGGATAGAGTCCTCAGGAAAGCAGAGAGGGCCAAATTGTATGGGGCATTTAAAGGGGTTCCAGGAGGCAGTGAGAACCAGCATCACTTTTCCCCGCTGGCACCTTTGCTGTGGCAGCAAAAGCTGGACGTTTGTCTTTTTTGCTCCAGACAGCGCCAAAAGTGCAAAAAGGTGCTTTTGAGGATAGAGTCCTCAGGAAAGCAGAGAGGGCCAAATTGTCTGGGGCATTTGAAGGGGTTCCAGGAGGCAGTGAGGACCAGCATCACTTTTCCCCGCTGGCACCTTTGCTGTCGCAGCAAAAGCTGGACGTTTGTCTTTTTTGCTCCAGACAGCGCCGAAAGTGAAAAAAGGTGCTTTTGAGGATAGAGTCCTCAGGAAAGCAGAGAGGGCCAAATTGTATGGGGCATTTAAAGGGGTTCCAGGAGGCAGTGAGAACCAGCATCACTTTTCCCCGCTGGCAGTTTAGATGTGGCAGCGAAATCTGGACGTTTGTCTTTTTTGCTCCAGACAGCGCCGAAAGTGCAAAAAGGTGCTTTTGAGGATAGAGTCCTCAGGAAAGCAGAGAGGGCCAAATTGTCTGGGGCATTTGAAGGGGTTCCAGGAGGCAGTGAGGACCAGCATCACTTTTCCCCGCTGGCACCTTTGCTGTCGCAGCAAAAGCTGGACGTTTGTCTTTTTTGCTCCAGACAGCGCCGAAAGTGAAAAAAGGTGCTTTTGAGGATAGAGTCCTCAGGAAAGCAGAGAGGGCCAAATTGTATGGGGCATTTATAGGGGTTCCAGGAGGCAGTGAGAACCAGCATCACTTTTCCCCGCTGGCACCTTTGCTGTGGCAGCAAAAGCTGGACGTTTGTCTTTTTTGATCCAGACAGCGCCGAAAGTGAAAAAAGGTGCTTTTGACGATAGAGTCCTCAGGAAAGCAGAGAGGGCCAAATTGTCTGGGGCATTTGAAGGGGTTCCAGGAGGCAGTGAGGACCAGCATCACTTTTCCCCGCTGGCACCTTTGCTGTCGCAGCAAAAGCTGGACGTTTGTCTTTTTTGCTCCAGAGAGCGCCGAAAGTGAAAAAAGGTGCTTTTGAGGATAGAGTCCTCAGGAAAGCAGAGAGGGCCAAATTGTCTGGGGCATTTGAAGGGGTTCCAGGAGGCAGTGAGAACCAGCATCACTTTTCCCCGCTGGCACTTTAGCTGTGGCTGCAAAATCTGGACGTTTGTCTTTTTTACTCCAGACAGCGCCGAAAGTGAAAAAAGGTGCTTTTGAGGATAGAGTCCTCAGGAAAGCAGAGAGGGCCAAATTGTATGGGGCATTTAAAGGGGTTCCAGGAGGCAGTGAGAACCAGCATCACTTTTCCCCGCTGGCACCTTTGCTGTGGCAGCAAAAGCTGGACGTTTGTCTTTTTTGCTCCAGAGAGCGCCAAAAGTGAAAAAAGGTGCTTTTGAGGATAGAGTCCTCAGGAAAGCAGAGAGGGCCAAATTGTGTGGGGCATTTGAAGGGGTTCCAGGAGGCAGTGAGGACCAGCATCACTTTTCCCCGCTGGCACTTTAGCTGTGGCAGCAAAATCTGGACGTTTGTCTTTTTTGCTCCAGACAGCGCCGAAAGTGAAAAAAGGTGCTTTTGAGGATAGAGTGCGCAGGAAAGCAGAGAGGGCCAAATTGTCTGGGGCATTTGAAGGGGTTCCAGGAGGCAGTGAGGACCAGCATCACTTTTCCCCGCTGGCACCTTTGCTGTGGCAGCAAAAGCTGGACGTTTGTCTTTTTTGCTCCAGAGAGCGCCGAAAGTGAAAAAAGGTGCTTTTGCGGATAGAGTCCTCAGGAAAGCAGAGAGGGCCAAATTGTCTGGGGCATTTGAAGGGGTTCCAGGAGGCAGTGAGGACCAGCATCACTTTTCCCCGCTGGCACTTTAGCTGTAACAGAAAAAGCTGGACGTTTGTCTTTTTTGCGCCAGACAGCGCCGAAAGTGAAAAAAGGTGCTTTTGAGGATAGAGTCCTCAGGAAAGCAGAGAGGGCCAAATTGTCTGGGGCATTTGAAGGGGTTCCAGGAGGCAGTGAGGACCAGCATCACTTTTCCCCGCTGGCACTTTTGCTGTGGCAGCAAAATCTGGACGTTTGTCTTTTTTGCTCCAGAGAGCGCCGAAAGTGAAAAAAGGTGCTTTTGCGGATAGAGTCCTCAGGAAAGCAGAGAGGGCCAAATTGTCTGGGGCATTTGAAGGGGTTCCAGGAGGCAGTGAGGACCAGCATCACTTTTCCCCGCTGGCACTTTTGCTGTGGCAGCAAAATCTGGACGTTTGTCTTTTTTGCTCCAGAGAGCGCCGAAAGTGAAAAAAGGTGCTTTTGCGGATAGAGTCCTCAGGAAAGCAGAGAGGGCCAAATTGTCTGGGGCATTTGAAGGGGTTCCAGGAGGCAGTGAGGACCAGCATCACTTTTCCCCGCTGGCACTTTTGCTGTGGCAGCAAAATCTGGATGTTTGTCTTTTTTGCTCCAGACAGCGCCGAAAGTGAAAAAAGGTGCTTTTGAGGATAGAGTCCTCAGGAAAGCAGAGAGGGCCAAATTGTATGGGGCATTTAAAGGGGTTCCAGTAGGCAGTTATAACCAGCATCACTTTTCCCCGCTGGCACTTTTGCTGTGGCAGCAAAATCTGGACGTTTGTCTTTTTTGCTCCAGACAGCGCCGAAAGTGAAAAAAGGTGCTTTTGAGGATAGAGTCCTCAGGAAAGCAGAGAGGGCCAAATTGTCTGGGGCATTTGAAGGGGTTCCAGGAGGCAGTGAGGACCAGCATCACTTTTCCCCGCTGGCACTTTTGCTGTGGCAGCAAAATCTGGACGTTTGTCTTTTTTGCTCCAGAGAGCGCCGAAAGTGAAAAAAGGTGCTTTTGCGGATAGAGTCCTCAGGAAAGCAGAGAGGGCCAAATTGTCTGGGGCATTTGAAGGGGTTCCAGGAGGCAGTGAGGACCAGCATCACTTTTCCCCGCTGGCACTTTTGCTGTGGCAGCAAAATCTGGACGTTTGTCTTTTTTGCTCCAGAGAGCGCCGAAAGTGAAAAAAGGTGCTTTTGCGGATAGAGTCCTCAGGAAAGCAGAGAGGGCCAAATTGTCTGGGGCATTTGAAGGGGTTCCAGGAGGCAGTGAGGACCAGCATCACTTTTCCCCGCTGGCACTTTTGCTGTGGCAGCAAAATCTGGACGTTTGTCTTTTTTGCTCCAGACAGCGCCGAAAGTGAAAAAAGGTGCTTTTGAGGATAGAGTCCTCAGGAAAGCAGAGAGGGCCAAATTGTATGGGGCATTTAAAGGGGTTCCAGTAGGCAGTTATAACCAGCATCACTTTTCCCCGCTGGCACCTTTGCTGTGGAAGCAAAAGCTGGACGTTTGTCTTTTTTGCTCCAGACAGCGCTGAAAGTGAAAAAAGGTGCTTTTGAGGACAGAGTCCTCAGGAAAGCAGAGAGGGCCAAATTGTCTGGGGCATTTGAAGGGGTTCCAGGAGGCAGTGAGGACCAGCATCACTTTTCCCCGCTGGCACCTTTGCTGTGGCAGCAAAAGCTGGATGTTTGTCTTTTTTGCTCCAGAGAGCGCCGAAAGTGAAAAAAGGTGCTTTTGAGGATAGTGTCCTCAGGAAAGCAGAGAGGGCCAAATTGTCTGGGGCATTTGAAGGGGTTCCAGGAGGCAGTGAGGACCAGCATCACTTTTCCCCGCTGGCACCTTTGCTGTGGCAGCAAAAGCTGGACGTTTGTCTTTTTTGCTCCAGAGAGCGCCGAAAGTGAAAAAAGGTGCTTTTGCGGATAGAGTCCTCAGGAAAGCAGAGAGGGCCAAATTGTCTGGGGCATTTGAAGTTGTTCCAGGAGGCAGTGAGGACCAGCATCACTTTTCCCCGCTGGTACTTTAGCTGTAACAGCAAAAGCTGGACGTTTGTCTTTTTTGCTCCAGACAGTGCCGAAAGTGAAAAAAGGTGCTTTTGCGGATAGAGTCCTCAGGAAAGCAGAGAGGGCCAAATTGTCTGGGGCATTTGAAGGGGTTCCAGGAGGCAGTGAGGACCAGCATCACTTTTCCCCGCTGGCACCTTTGCTGTGGCAGGAAAAGCTGGACGTTTGTCTTTTTTGCTCCAGAGAGCGCCGAAAGTGGAAAAAGGTGCTTTTGAGGATAGAGTCCTCAGGAAAGCAGAGAGGGCCAAATTGTCTGGGGCATTTGAAGGGGTTCCAGGAGGCAGTGAGGACCAGCATCACTTTTCCCCGCTGGCACCTTTGCTGTGGCAGCAAAAGCTGGACGTTTGTCTTTTTTGCTCCAGAGAGCGCCGAAAGTGAAAAAAGGTGCTTTTGAGGATAGAGTCCTCAGGAAAGCAGAGAGGGCCAAATTGTCTGGGGCATTTGAAGGGGTTCCAGGGGGCAGTGAGGACCAGCATCACTTTTCCCCGCTGGTACTTTAGCTGTAACAGCAAAAGCTGGACGTTTGTCTTTTTTGCTCCAGAGAGCGCCGAAAGTGAAAAAAGGTGCTTTTGAGGATAGAGTCCTCAGGAAAGCAGAGAGGGCCAAATTGTCTGGGGCATTTGAAGGGGTTCCAGGAGGCAGTGAGAACCAGCATCACTTTTCCCCGCTGGCACTTTAGCTGTGGCAGCAAAATCTGGACGTTTGTCTTTTTTGCTCCAGACAGCGCCGAAAGTGAAAAAAGGTGCTTTTGAGGATAGAGTCCTCAGGAAAGCAGAGAGGGCCAAATTGTATGGGGCATTTAAAGGGGTTCCAGGAGGCAGTGAGAACCAGCATCACTTTTCCCCGCTGGCACCTTTGCTGTGGCAGCAAAATCTGGACGTTTGTCTTTTTTGCTCCAGACAGCGCCGAAAGTGCAAAAAGGTGCTTTTGAGGATAGAGTCCTCAGGAGAGCAGAGAGGGCCAAATTGTCTGGGGCATTTGAAGTGGTTCCAGGAGGCAGTGAGGACCAGCATCACTTTTCCCCGCTGGCACCTTTGCTGTCGCAGCAAAAGCTGGACGTTTGTCTTTTTTGCTCCAGAGAGCGCCGAAAGTGAAAAAAGGTGCTTTTGAGGATAGAGTCCTCAGGAAAGCAGAGAGGGCCAAATTGTATGGGGCATTTAAAGGGGTTCCAGGAGGCAGTGAGAACCAGCATCACTTTTCCCCGCTGGCACCTTTGCTGTGGCAGCAAAAGCTGGACGTTTGTCTTTTTTGCTCCAGACAGCGCCAAAAGTGCAAAAAGGTGCTTTTGAGGATAGAGTCCTCAGGAAAGCAGAGAGGGCCAAATTGTCTGGGGCATTTGAAGGGGTTCCAGGAGGCAGTGAGGACCAGCATCACTTTTCCCCGCTGGCACCTTTGCTGTCGCAGCAAAAGCTGGACGTTTGTCTTTTTTGCTCCAGAGAGCGCCGAAAGTGAAAAAAGGTGCTTTTGAGGATAGAGTCCTCAGGAAAGCAGAGAGGGCCAAATTGTCTGGGGCATTTGAAGGGGTTCCAGGAGGCAGTGAGAACCAGCATCACTTTTCCCCGCTGGCACTTTAGCTGTGGCAGCAAAATCTGGACGTTTGTCTTTTTTGCTCCAGACAGCGCCGAAAGTGAAAAAAGGTGCTTTTGAGGATAGAGTCCTCCGGAAAGCAGAGAGGGCCAAATTGTATGGGGCATTTAAAGGGGTTCCAGGAGGCAGTGAGAACCAGCATCACTTTTCCCCGCTGGCACCTTTGCTGTGGCAGCAAAAGCTGGACGTTTGTCTTTTTTGCTCCAGACAGCGCCGAAAGTGAAAAAAGTTGCTTTTGAGGATAGAGTCCTCAGGAAAGCAGAGAGGGCCAAATTGTCTGGAGCATTTGAAGGGGTTCCAGGAGGCAGTGAGAACCAGCATCACTTTTCCCCGCTGGCACTTTAGCTGTGGCTGCAAAATCTGGACGTTTGTCTTTTTTGCTCCAGAGAGCGCCGAAAGTGAAAAAAGTTGCTTTTGAGGATAGAGTCCTCAGGAAAGCAGAGAGGGCCAAATTGTATGGGGCATTTAAAGGGGTTCCAGGAGGCAGTGAGAACCAGCATCACTTTTCCCCGCTGGCACCTTTGCTGTGGCAGCAAAAGCTGGACGTTTGTCTTTTTTGCTCCAGAGAGCGCCAAAAGTGCAAAAAGGTGCTTTTGAGGATAGAGTCCTCAGGAAAGCAGAGAGGGCCAAATTGTGTGGGGCATTTGAAGGGGTTCCAGGAGGCAGTGAGGACCAGAATCACTTTTCCCCGCTGGCACCTTTGCTGTCGCAGCAAAATCTGGACGTTTGTCTTTTTTGCTCCAGACAGCGCCGAAAGTGAAAAAAGGTGCTTTTGAGGAAAGAGTCCTCAGGAAAGCAGAGAGGGCCAAATTGTCTGGGGCATTTGAAGGGGTTCCAGGAGGCAGTGAGAACCAGCATCACTTTTCCCCGCTGGCACTTTAGCTGTGGCAGCAAAATCTGGACGTTTGTCTTTTTTGCTCCAGACAGCGCCGAAAGTGAAAAAAGGTGCTTTTGAGGATAGAGTGCGCAGGAAAGCAGAGAGGGCCAAATTGTCTGGGGCATTTGAAGGGGTTCCAGGAGGCAGTGAGGACCAGCATCACTTTTCCCCGCTGGCACCTTTGCTGTGGCAGCAAAAGCTGGACGTTTGTCTTTTTTGCTCCAGAGAGCGCCGAAAGTGAAAAAAGGTGCTTTTGCGGATAGAGTCCTCAGGAAAGCAGAGAGGGCCAAATTGTCTGGGGCATTTGAAGGGGTTCCAGGAGGCAGTGAGGACCAGCATCACTTTTCCCCGCTGGCACTTTTGCTGTGGCAGCAAAATCTGGACGTTTGTCTTTTTTGCTCCAGACAGCGCCGAAAGTGAAAAAAGGTGCTTTTGAGGATAGAGTCCTCAGGAAAGCAGAGAGGGCCAAATTGTATGGGGCATTTAAAGGGGTTCCAGGAGGCAGTGAGGACCAGCATCACTTTTCCCCGCTGGCACCTTTGCTGTGGAAGCAAAAGCTGGACGTTTGTCTTCTTTGCTCCAGACAGCGCTGAAAGTGAAAAAAGGTGCTTTTGAGGACAGAGTCCTCAGGAAAGCAGAGAGGGCCAAATTGTCTGGGGCATTTGAAGGGGTTCCAGGAGGCAGTGAGGACCAGCATCACTTTTCCCCGCTGGCACCTTTGCTGTGGCAGCAAAAGCTGGACGTTTGTCTTTTTTGCTCCAGAGAGCGCCGAAAGTGAAAAAATGTGCTTTTGCGGATAGAGTCCTCAGGAAAGCAGAGAGGGCCAAATTGTCTGGGGCATTTGAAGTTGTTCCAGGAGGCAGTGAGGACCAGCATCACTTTTCCCCGCTGGTACTTTAGCTGTAACAGCAAAAGCTGGACGTTTGTCTTTTTTGCTCCAGACAGCGCCGAAAGTGAAAAAAGGTGCTTTTGAGGATAGAGTCCTCAGGAAAGCAGAGAGGGCCAAATTGTCTGGGGCATTTGAAGGGGTTCCAGGAGGCAGTGAGGACCAGCATCACTTTTCCCCGCTGGCACTTTAGCTGTGGCAGCAAAATCTGGACGTTTGTCTTTTTTGCTCCAGAGAGCGCCGAAAGTGAAAAAAGGTGCTTTTGAGGATAGAGTCCTCAGGAAAGCAGAGAGGGCCAAATTGTCTGAGGCATTTGAAGGGGTTCCAGGAGGCAGTGAGGACCAGCATCACTTTTCCCCGCTGGCACTTTTGCTGTGGCAGCAAAAGCTGGACGTTTGTCTTTTTTGCTCCAGACAGCGCCGAAAGTGAAAAAAGGTGCTTTTGAGGATAGAGTCCTCAGGAAAGCAGAGAGGGCCAAATTGTATGGGGCATTTAAAGGGGTTCCAGGAGGCAGTGAGAACCAGCATCACTTTTACCCGCTGGCACCTTTTCTGTGGCAGCAAAAGCTGGACGTTTGTCTTTTTTGCTCCAGAGAGCGCCAAAAGTGCAAAAAGGTGCTTTTGAGGATAGAGTCCTCAGGAAAGCAGAGAGGGCCAAATTGTATGGGGCATTTAAAGGGGTTCCAGGAGGCAGTGAGAACCAGCATCACTTTTCCCCGCTGGCACTTTAGCTGTGGCAGCAAAATCTGGACGTTTGTCTTTTTTGCTCCAGACAGCGCCGAAAGTGAAAAAAGGTGCTTTTGAGGATAGAGTCCTCAGGAAAGCAGAGAGGGCCAAATTGTATGGGGCATTTAAAGGGGTTCCAGGAGGCAGTGAGAACCAGCATCACTTTTCCCCGCTGGCACCTTTGCTGTGGCAGCAAAAGCTGGACGTTTGTCTTTTTTGCTCCAGAGAGCGCCAAAAGTGAAAAAAGGTGCTTTTGAGGATAGAGTCCTCAGGAAAGCAGAGAGGGCCAAATTGTCTGGGGCATTTGAAGGGGTTCCAGGAGGCAGTGAGGACCAGCATCACTTTTCCCCGCTGGCACCTTTGCTGTGGCAGGAAAAGCTGGACGTTTGTCTTTTTTGCTCCAGAGAGCGCCGAAAGTGGAAAAAGGTGCTTTTGAGGATAGAGTCCTCAGGAAAGCAGAGAGGGCCAAATTGTCTGGGGCATTTGAAGGGGTTCCAGGAGGCAGTGAGGACCAGCATCACTTTTCCCCGCTGGCACCTTTGCTGTGGCAGCAAAAGCTGGACGTTTGTCTTTTTTGCTCCAGAGAGCGCCGAAAGTGAAAAAAGGTGCTTTTGAGGATAGTGTCCTCAGGAAAGCAGAGAGGGCCAAATTGTCTGGGGCATTTGAAGGGGTTCCAGGAGGCAGTAAGGACCAGCATCACTTTTCCCCGCTGGCACCTTTGCTGTGGCAGCAAAAGCTGGACGTTTGTCTTTTTTGCTTTAGAGAGCGCCGAAAGTGAAAAAAGGTGCTTTTGCGGATAGAGTCCTCAGGAAAGCAGAGAGGGCCAAATTGTCTGGGGCATTTGAACGGGTTCCAGGAGGCAGTGAGGACCAGCATCACTTTTCCCCGCTGGTACTTTAGCTGTAACAGCAAAAGCTGGACGTTTGTCTTTTTTGCTCCAGACAGCGCCGAAAGTGAAAAAAGGTGCTTTTGAGGATAGAGTCCTCAGGAAAGCAGAGAGGGCCAAATTGTATGGGGCATTTAAAGGGGTTCCAGGAGGCAGTTATAACCAGCATCACTTTTCCCCGCTGGCACCTTTGCTGTGGAAGCAAAAGCTGGACGTTTGTCTTTTTTGCTCCAGACAGCGCTGAAAGTGAAAAAAGGTGCTTTTGAGGACAGAGTCCTCAGGAAAAGCAGAGAGGGCCAAATTGTCTGGGGCATTTGAAGGGGTTCCAGGAGGCAGTGAGGACCAGCATCACTTTTCCCCGCTGGCACCTTTGCTGTGGCAGCAAAAGCTGGACGTTTGTCTTTTTTGCTCCAGAGAGCGCCGAAAGTGAAAAAAGGTGCTTTTGAGGATAGTGTCCTCAGGAAAGCAGAGAGGGCCAAATTGGTCTGGGGCATTTGAAGGGGTTCCAGGAGGCAGTGAGGACCAGCATCACTTTTCCCCGCTGGCACCTTTGCTTTGGCAGCAAAAGCTGGACGTTTGTCTTTTTTGCTCCAGAGAGCGCCGAAAGTGAAAAAAGGTGCTTTTGCGGATAGAGTCCTCAGGAAAGCAGAGAGGGCCAAATTGTCTGGGGCATTTGAAGGGGTTCCAGGAGGCAGTGAGGACCAGCATCACTTTTCCCCGCTGGCACCTTTGCTGTCGCAGCAAAAGCTGGACGTTTGTCTTTTTTTGCTCCAGACAGCGCCGAAAGTGAAAAAAGGTGCTTTTGAGGATAGGGTCCTCAGGAAAGCAGAGAGGGCCAAATTGTCTGGGGCATTTAAAGGGGTTCCAGGAGGCAGTGAGAACCAGCATCACTTTTCCCCGCTGGCACCTTTGCTGTGGCAGCAAAAGCTGGACGTTTGTCTTTTTTGCTCCAGAGAGCGCCAAAAGTGCAAAAAGGTGCTTTTGAGAATAGAGTCCTCAGGAAAGCAGAGAGGGCCAAATTGTCTGGGGCATTTGAAGGGGTTCCAGGAGGCAGTGAGGACCAGCATCACTTTTCCCCGCTGGCACCTTTGCTGTCGCAGCAAAAGCTGGACGTTTGTCTTTTTTGCTCCAGACAGCGCCGAAAGTGAAAAAAGGTGCTTTTGAGGATAGAGTCCTCAGGAAAGCAGAGAGGGCCAAATTGTCTGGGGCATTTGAAGGGGTTCCAGGAGGCAGTGAGAACCAGCATCACTTTTCCCCGCTGGCACCTTTAGCTGTGGCAGCAAAATCTGGACGTTTGTCTTTTTTGCTCCAGACAGCGCCGAAAGTGAAAAAAGGTGCTTTTGAGGATAGAGTCCTCAGGAAAGCAGAGAGGGCCAAATTGTATGGGGCATTTAAAGGGGTTCCAGGAGGCAGTGAGAACCAGCATCACTTTTCCCCGCTGGCACCTTTGCTGTGGCAGCAAAAGCTGGACGTTTGTCTTTTTTGCTCCAGAGAGCGCCAAAAGTGAAAAAAGGTGCTTTTGAGGATAGAGTCCTCAGGAAAGCAGAGAGGGCCAAATTGTCTGGGGCATTTGAAGGGGTTCCAGGAGGCAGTGAGGACCAGCATCACTTTTCCCCGCTGGCACCTTTGCTGTGGCAGCAAAAGCTGGACGTTTGTCTTTTTTGCTCCAGAGAGCGCCGAAAGTGGAAAAAGGTGCTTTTGCGGATAGAGTCCTCAGGAAAGCAGAGAGTGCCAAATTGTGTGGGGCATTTGAAGGGGTTCCAGGAGGCAGTGAGGACCAGCATCACTTTTCCCCGCTGGCACTTTTGCTGTGCCAGCAAAAGCTGGACGTTTGTCTTTTTTGCTCCAGACAGCGCCGAAAGTGAAAAAAGGTGCTTTTGAAGATAGAGTCCTCAGGAAAGCAGAGAGGGCCAAATTGTCTGGGGCATTTGAAGGGGTTCCAGGGGGCAGTGAGGACCAGCATCACTTTTCCCCGCTGGCACCTTTGCTGTGGCAGCAAAAGCTGGACGTTTGTCTTTTTTGCTCCAGAGAGCGCCGAAAGTGAAAAAAGGTGCTTTTGAGGATAGAGTCCTCAGGAAAGCAGAGAGGGCCAAATTGTCTGGGGCATTTAAAGGGGTTCCAGTAGGCAGTTATAACCAGCATCACTTTTCCCCGCTGGCACCTTTTCTGTGGAAGCAAAAGCTGGACGTTTGTCTTTTTTGCTCCAGACAGCGCTGAAAGTGAAAAAAGGTGCTTTTGAGGATAGAGTCCTCAGGAAAGCAGAGAGGGCCAAATTGTCTGGGGCATTTGAAGGGGTTACAGGAGGCAGTGAGGACCAGCATCACTTTTCCCCGCTGGCACCTTTGCTGTCGCAGCAAAAGCTGGACGTTTGTCTTTTTTGCTCCAGAGAGCGCCAAAAGTGAAAAAAGGTGCTTTTGCGGATAGAGTCCTCAGGAAAGCAGAGAGGGCCAAATTGTCTGGGGCATTTGAACGGGTTCCAGGAGGCAGTGAGGACCAGCATCACTTTTCCCCGCTGGTACTTTAGCTGTAACAGCAAAAGCTGGACGTTTGTCTTTTTTGCTCCAGAGAGCGCCGAAAGTGAAAAAAGGTGCTTTTGCGGATAGAGTCCTCAGGAAAGCAGAGAGGGCCAAATTGTCTGAGGCATTTGAAGGGGTTCCAGGAGGCAGTGAGGACCAGCATCACTTTTCCCCGCTGGCACCTTTGCTGTCGCAGCAAAAGCTGGACGTTTGTCTTTTTTGCTCAAGACAGCGCCGAAAGTGAAAAAAGGTGCTTTTGAGGATAGGGTCCTCAGGAAAGCAGAGAGGGCCAAATTGTCTGGGGCATTTAAAGGGGTTCCAGGAGGCAGTGAGAACCAGCATCACTTTTCCCCTCTGGAACCTTTGCTGTGGCAGCAAAAGCTGGACGTTTGTCTTTTTTGCTCCAGAGAGCGCCAAAAGTGCAAAAAGGTGCTTTTGAGAATAGAGTCCTCAGGAAAGCAGAGAGGGCCAAATTGTCTGGGGCATTTGAAGGGGTTCCAGGAGGCAGTGAGGACCAGCATCACTTTTCCCCGCTGGCACCTTTGCTGTGGCAGCAAAAGCTGGACGTTTGTCTTTTTTGCTCCAGACAGCGCCGAAAGTGAAAAAAGGTGCTTTTGCGGATAGAGTCCTCAGGAAAGCAGAGAGGGCCAAATTGTCTGGGGCATTTGAAGGGGTTCCAGGAGGCAGTGAGAACCAGCATCACTTTTCCCCGCTGGCACTTTAGCTGTGGCAGCAAAATCTGGACGTTTGTCTTTTTTGCTCCAGACAGCGCCGAAAGTGAAAAAAGGTGCTTTTGAGGATAGAGTCCTCAGGAAAGCAGAGAGGGCCAAATTGTATGGGGCATTTAAAGGGGTTCCAGGAGGCAGTGAGAACCAGCATCACTTTTCCCCGCTGGCACCTTTGCTGTGGCAGCAAAAGCTGGACGTTTGTCTTTTTTGCTCCAGAGAGCGCCAAAAGTGAAAAAAGGTGCTTTTGAGGATAGAGTCCTCAGGAAAGCAGAGAGGGCCAAATTGTCTGGGGCATTTGAAGGGGTTCCAGGAGGCAGTGAGGACCAGCATCACTTTTCCCCGCTGGCACCTTTGCTGTGGCAGCAAAAGCTGGACGTTTGTCTTTTTTGCTCCAGAGAGCGCCGAAAGTGGAAAAAGGTGCTTTTGCGGATAGAGTCCTCAGGAAAGCAGAGAGGGCCAAATTGTCTGGGGCATTTGAAGGGGTTCCAGGAGGCAGTGAGGACCAGCATCACTTTTCCCCGCTGGCACTTTTGCTGTGCCAGCAAAAGCTGGACGTTTGTCTTTTTTGCTCCAGACAGCGCCGAAAGTGAAAAAAGGTGCTTTTGAAGATAGAGTCCTCAGGAAAGCAGAGAGGGCCAAATTGTCTGGGGCATTTGAAGGGGTTCCAGGGGGCAGTGAGGACCAGCATCACTTTTCCCCGCTGGCACCTTTGCTGTGGCAGCAAAAGCTGGACGTTTGTCTTTTTTGCTCCAGAGAGCGCCGAAAGTGAAAAAAGGTGCTTTTGAGGATAGAGTCCTCAGGAAAGCAGAGAGGGCCAAATTGTCTGGGGCATTTAAAGGGGTTCCAGTAGGCAGTTATAACCAGCATCACTTTTCCCCGCTGGCACCTTTTCTGTGGAAGCAAAAGCTGGACGTTTGTCTTTTTTGCTCCAGACAGCGCTGAAAGTGAAAAAAGGTGCTTTTGAGGATAGAGTCCTCAGGAAAGCAGAGAGGGCCAAATTGTCTGGGGCATTTGAAGGGGTTCCAGGAGGCAGTGAGGACCAGCATCACTTTTCCCCGCTGGCACCTTTGCTGTCGCAGCAAAATCTGGACGTTTGTCTTTTTTGCTCCAGACAGCGCCGAAAGTGAAAAAAGGTGCTTTTGAGGATAGAGTCCTCAGGAAAGCAGAGAGGGCCAAATTGTCTGGGGCATTTGAAGGGGTTCCAGGAGGAAGTGAGGACCAGCATCACTTTTCCCCGCTGGCACCTTTGCTGTGGCAGCAAAAGCTGGACGTTTGTCTTTTTTGCTCCAGAGAGCGCCAAAAGTGCAAAAAGGTGCTTTTGCGGATAGAGTCCTCAGGAAAGCAGAGAGGGCCAAATTGTCTGGGGCATTTGAACGGGTTCCAGGAGGCAGTGAGGACCAGCATCACTTTTCCCCGCTGGTACTTTAGCTGTAACAGCAAAAGCTGGACGTTTGTCTTTTTTGCTCCAGAGAGCGCCGAAAGTGAAAAAAGGTGCTTTTGAGGATAGAGTCCTCAGGAAAGCAGAGAGGGCCAAATTGTCTGAGGCATTTGAAGGGGTTCCAGGAGGCAGTGAGGACCAGCATCACTTTTCCCCGCTGGCACCTTTGCTGTCGCAGCAAAAGCTGGACGTTTGTCTTTTTTGCTCCAGACAGCGCCGAAAGTGAAAAAAGGTGCTTTTGAGGATAGAGTCCTCAGGAAAGCAGAGAGGGCCAAATTGTCTGGGGCATTTGAAGGGGTTCCAGGAGGCAGTGAGAACCAGCATCACTTTTCCCCGCTGGCACCTTTGCTGTGGCAGCAAAAGCTGGACGTTTGTCTTTTTTGCTCCAGAGAGCGCCAAAAGTGCAAAAAGGTGCTTTTGAGAATAGAGTCCTCAGGAAAGCAGAGAGGGCCAAATTGTCTGGGGCATTTGAAGGGGTTCCAGGAGGCAGTGAGGACCAGCATCACTTTTCCCCGCTGGCACCTTTGCTGTCGCAGCAAAAGCTGGACGTTTGTCTTTTTTGCTCCAGACAGCGCCGAAAGTGAAAAAAGGTGCTTTTGAGGATAGAGTCCTCAGGAAAGCAGAGAGGGCCAAATTGTCTGGGGCATTTGAAGGGGTTCCAGGAGGCAGTGAGAACCAGCATCACTTTTCCCCGCTGGCACTTTACCTGTGGCAGCAAAATCTGGACGTTTGTCTTTTTTGCTCCAGAGAGCGCCGAAAGTGAAAAAAGGTGCTTTTGAGGATAGAGTCCTCAGGAAAGCAGAGAGGGCCAAATTGTCTGGGGCATTTGAAGGGGTTCCAGGAGGCAGTGAGGACCAGCATCACTTTTCCCCGCTGGCACCTTTGCTGTGGCAGCAAAAGCTGGACGTTTGTCTTTTTTGCTCCAGAGAGCGCCGAAAGTGGAAAAAGGTGCTTTTGCGGATAGAGTCCTCAGGAAAGCAGAGAGGGCCAAATTGTCTGGGGCATTTGAAGGGGTTCCAGGAGGCAGTGAGGACCAGCATCACTTTTCCCCGCTGGCACTTTTGCTGTGCCAGCAAAAGCTGGACGTTTGTCTTTTTTGCTCCAGACAGCGCCGAAAGTGAAAAAAGGTGCTTTTGAGGATAGAGTCCTCAGGAAAGCAGAGAGGGCCAAATTGTCTGGGGCATTTGAAGGGGTTCCAGGGGGCAGTGAGGACCAGCATCACTTTTCCCCGCTGGCACCTTTGCTGTGGCAGCAAAAGCTGGACGTTTGTCTTTTTTGCTCCAGAGAGCGCCGAAAGTGAAAAAAGGTGCTTTTGAGGATAGAGTCCTCAGGAAAGCAGAGAGGGCCAAATTGTCTGGGGCATTTAAAGGGGTTCCAGTAGGCAGTTATAACCAGCATCACTTTTCCCCGCTGGCACCTTGTCTGTGGAAGCAAAAGCTGGACGTTTGTCTTTTTTGCTCCAGACAGCGCTGAAAGTGAAAAAAGGTGCTTTTGAGGATAGAGTCCTCAGGAAAGCAGAGAGGGCCAAATTGTCTGGGGCATTTGAAGGGGTTCCAGGAGGCAGTGAGGACCAGCATCACTTTTCCCCGCTGGCACCTTTGCTGTCGCAGCAAAATCTGGACGTTTGTCTTTTTTGCTCCAGACAGCGCCGAAAGTGAAAAAAGGTGCTTTTGCGGATAGAGTCCTCAGGAAAGCAGAGAGGGCCAAATTGTCTGGGGCATTTGAAGGGGTTCCAGGAGGAAGTGAGGACCAGCATCACTTTTCCCCGCTGGCACCTTTGCTGTGGCAGCAAAAGCTGGACGTTTGTCTTTTTTGCTCCAGAGAGCGCCAAAAGTGAAAAAAGGTGCTTTTGAGGATAGAGTCCTCAGGAAAGCAGAGAGGGCCAAATTGTCTGGGGCATTTGAAGGGGTTCCAGGAGGCAGTGAGGACCAGCATTACTTTTCCCCGCTGGCACCTTTGCTGTGGCAGCAAAAGCTGGACGTTTGTCTTTTTTGCTCCAGAGAGCGCCGAAAGTGAAAAAAGGTGCTTTTGAGGATAGAGTCCTCAGGAAAGCAGAGAGGGCCAAATTGTCTGGGGCATTTGAACGGGTTCCAGGAGGCAGTGAGGACCAGCATCACTTTTCCCCGCTGGTACTTTAGCTGTAACAGCAAAAGCTGGACGTTTGTCTTTTTTGCTCCAGAGAGAGCCGAAAGTGAAAAAAGGTGCTTTTGAGGATAGAGTCCTCAGGAAAGCAGAGAGGGCCAAATTGTCTGGGGCATTTGAAGGGGTTCCAGGAGGCAGTGAGGACCAGCATCACTTTTCCCCGCTGGCACCTTTGCTGTGGCAGCAAAAGCTGGACGTTTGTCTTTTTTGCTCCAGAGAGCGCCGAAAGTGAAAAAAGGTGCTTTTGAGGATAGAGTCCTCAGGAAAGCAGAGAGGGCCAAATTGTCTGAGGCATTTGAAGGGGTTCCAGGAGGCAGTGAGGACCAGCATCACTTTTCCCCGCTGGCACCTTTGCTGTGGCAGCAAAAGCTGGACGTTTGTCTTTTTGGCTCCAGAGAGCGCCGAAAGTGAAAAAAGGTGCTTTTGAGGATAGAGTCCTCAGGAAAGCAGAGAGGGCCAAATTGTCTGGGGCATTTGAAGGGGTTCCAGGAGGCAGTGAGAACCAGCATCACTTTTCCCCGCTGGCACTTTAGCTGTGGCAGCAAAATCTGGACGTTTGTCTTTTTTGCTCCAGACAGCGCCGAAAGTGAAAAAAGGTGCTTTTGAGGATAGAGTCCTCAGGAAAGCAGAGAGGGCCAAATTGTATGGGGCATTTAAAGGGGTTCCAGGAGGCAGTGAGAACCAGCATCACTTTTCCCCGCTGGCACCTTTGCTGTGGCAGCAAAAGCTGGACGTTTGTCTTTTTTGCTCCAGAGAGCGCCAAAAGTGAAAAAAGGTGCTTTTGAGGATAGAGTCCTCAGGAAAGCAGAGAGGGCCAAATTGTCTGGGGCATTTGAAGGGGTTCCAGGAGGCAGTGAGGACCAGCATCACTTTTCCCCGCTGGCACCTTTGCTGTGGCAGCAAAAGCTGGACGTTTGTCTTTTTTGCTCCAGAGAGCGCCGAAAGTGAAAAAAGGTGCTTTTGCAGATAGAGTCCTCAGGAAAGCAGAGAGGGCCAAATTGTCTGGGGCATTTGAAGGGGTTCCAGGAGGCAGTGAGGACCAGCATCACTTTTCCCCGCTGGCACTTTTGCTGTGCCAGCAAAAGCTGGACGTTTGTCTTTTTTGCTCCAGACAGCGCTGAAAGTGAAAAAAGGTGATTTTGAGGATAGAGTCCTCAGGAAAGCAGAGAGGGCCAAATTGTCTGGGGCATTTGAAGGGGTTCCAGGAGGCAGTGAGGACCAGCATCACTTTTCCCCGCTGGCACCTTTGCTGTCGCAGCAAAAGCTGGACGTTTGTCTTTTTTGCTCCAGACAGCGCCGAAAGTGAAAAAAGGTGCTTTTGCGGATAGAGTCCTCAGGAAAGCAGAGAGGGCCAAATTGTCTGGGGCATTTGAAGGGGTTCCAGGAGGCAGTGAGGACCAGCATCACTTTTCCCCGCTGGCACCTTTGCTGTGGCAGCAAAATCTGGACGTTTGTCTTTTTTGCTCCAGAGAGCGCCGAAAGCGAAAAAAGGTGCTTTTGAGGATAGAGTCCTCAGGAAAGCAGAGAGGGCCAAATTGTCTGGGGCATTTGAACGGGTTCCAGGAGGCAGTGAGGACCAGCATCACTTTTCCCCGCTGGTACTTTAGCTGTAACAGCAAAAGCTGGACGTTTGTCTTTTTTGCTCCAGAGAGAGCCGAAAGTGAAAAAAGGTGCTTTTGAGGATAGAGTCCTCAGGAAAGCAGAGAGGGCCAAATTGTCTGGGGCATTTGAAGGGGTTCCAGGAGGCAGTGAGGACCAGCATCACTTTTCCCCGCTGGCACTTTAGCTGTGGCAGCAAAATCTGGACGTTTGTCTTTTTTGCTCCAGAGAGCGCCGAAAGTGAAAAAAGGTGCTTTTGAGGATAGAGTCCTCAGGAAAGCAGAGAGGGCCAAATTGTCTGAAGCATTTGAAGGGGTTCCAGGAGGCAGTGAGGACCAGCATCACTTTTCCCCGCTGGCACTTTAGCTGTGGCAGCAAAATCTGGACGTTTGTCTTTTTTGCTCCAGAGAGCGCCGAAAGTGAAAAAAGGTGCTTTTGAGGATAGAGTCCTCAGGAAAGCAGAGAGGGCCAAATTGTCTGAAGCATTTGAAGGGGTTCCAGGAGGCAGTGAGGACCAGCATCACTTTTCCCCGCTGGCACTTTAGCTGTGGCAGCAAAATCTGGACGTTTGTCTTTTTTGCTCCAGACAGCGCCGAAAGTGAAAAAAGGTGCTTTTGAGGATAGAGTCCTCAGGAAAGCAGAGAGGGCCAAATTGTATGGGGCATTTAAAGGGGTTCCAGGAGGCAGTGAGAACCAGCATCACTTTTCCCCGCTGGCACCTTTGCTGTGGCAGCAAAAGCTGGACGTTTGTCTTTTTTGCTCCAGAGAGCGCCGAAAGTGAAAAAAGGTGCTTTTGCGGATAGAGTCCTCAGGAAAGCAGAGAGGGCCAAATTGTCTGAGGCATTTGAAGGGGTTCCAGGAGGCAGTGAGGACCAGCATCACTTTTCCCCGCTGGCACCTTTGCTGTCGCAGCAAAAGCTGGACGTTTGTCTTTTTTGCTCAAGACAGCGCCGAAAGTGAAAAAAGGTGCTTTTGAGGATAGGGTCCTCAGGAAAGCAGAGAGGGCCAAATTGTCTGGGGCATTTAAAGGGGTTCCAGGAGGCAGTGAGAACCAGCATCACTTTTCCCCTCTGGAACCTTTGCTGTGGCAGCAAAAGCTGGACGTTTGTCTTTTTTGCTCCAGAGAGCGCCAAAAGTGCAAAAAGGTGCTTTTGAGAATAGAGTCCTCAGGAAAGCAGAGAGGGCCAAATTGTCTGGGGCATTTGAAGGGGTTCCAGGAGGCAGTGAGGACCAGCATCACTTTTCCCCGCTGGCACCTTTGCTGTGGCAGCAAAAGCTGGACGTTTGTCTTTTTTGCTCCAGACAGCGCCGAAAGTGAAAAAAGGTGCTTTTGCGGATAGAGTCCTCAGGAAAGCAGAGAGGGCCAAATTGTCTGGGGCATTTGAAGGGGTTCCAGGAGGCAGTGAGAACCAGCATCACTTTTCCCCGCTGGCACTTTAGCTGTGGCAGCAAAATCTGGACGTTTGTCTTTTTTGCTCCAGACAGCGCCGAAAGTGAAAAAAGGTGCTTTTGAGGATAGAGTCCTCAGGAAAGCAGAGAGGGCCAAATTGTATGGGGCATTTAAAGGGGTTCCAGGAGGCAGTGAGAACCAGCATCACTTTTCCCCGCTGGCACCTTTGCTGTGGCAGCAAAAGCTGGACGTTTGTCTTTTTTGCTCCAGAGAGCGCCAAAAGTGAAAAAAGGTGCTTTTGAGGATAGAGTCCTCAGGAAAGCAGAGAGGGCCAAATTGTCTGGGGCATTTGAAGGGGTTCCAGGAGGCAGTGAGGACCAGCATCACTTTTCCCCGCTGGCACCTTTGCTGTGGCAGCAAAAGCTGGACGTTTGTCTTTTTTGCTCCAGAGAGCGCCGAAAGTGGAAAAAGGTGCTTTTGCGGATAGAGTCCTCAGGAAAGCAGAGAGGGCCAAATTGTCTGGGGCATTTGAAGGGGTTCCAGGAGGCAGTGAGGACCAGCATCACTTTTCCCCGCTGGCACTTTTGCTGTGCCAGCAAAAGCTGGACGTTTGTCTTTTTTGCTCCAGACAGCGCCGAAAGTGAAAAAAGGTGCTTTTGAAGATAGAGTCCTCAGGAAAGCAGAGAGGGCCAAATTGTCTGGGGCATTTGAAGGGGTTCCAGGGGGCAGTGAGGACCAGCATCACTTTTCCCCGCTGGCACCTTTGCTGTGGCAGCAAAAGCTGGACGTTTGTCTTTTTTGCTCCAGAGAGCGCCGAAAGTGAAAAAAGGTGCTTTTGAGGATAGAGTCCTCAGGAAAGCAGAGAGGGCCAAATTGTCTGGGGCATTTAAAGGGGTTCCAGTAGGCAGTTATAACCAGCATCACTTTTCCCCGCTGGCACCTTTTCTGTGGAAGCAAAAGCTGGACGTTTGTCTTTTTTGCTCCAGACAGCGCTGAAAGTGAAAAAAGGTGCTTTTGAGGATAGAGTCCTCAGGAAAGCAGAGAGGGCCAAATTGTCTGGGGCATTTGAAGGGGTTCCAGGAGGCAGTGAGGACCAGCATCACTTTTCCCCGCTGGCACCTTTGCTGTCGCAGCAAAATCTGGACGTTTGTCTTTTTTGCTCCAGACAGCGCCGAAAGTGAAAAAAGGTGCTTTTGAGGATAGAGTCCTCAGGAAAGCAGAGAGGGCCAAATTGTCTGGGGCATTTGAAGGGGTTCCAGGAGGAAGTGAGGACCAGCATCACTTTTCCCCGCTGGCACCTTTGCTGTGGCAGCAAAAGCTGGACGTTTGTCTTTTTTGCTCCAGAGAGCGCCAAAAGTGCAAAAAGGTGCTTTTGCGGATAGAGTCCTCAGGAAAGCAGAGAGGGCCAAATTGTCTGGGGCATTTGAACGGGTTCCAGGAGGCAGTGAGGACCAGCATCACTTTTCCCCGCTGGTACTTTAGCTGTAACAGCAAAAGCTGGACGTTTGTCTTTTTTGCTCCAGACAGCGCCGAAAGTGAAAAAAGGTGCTTTTGAGGATAGAGTCCTCAGGAAAGCAGAGAGGGCCAAATTGTCTGAGGCATTTGAAGGGGTTCCAGGAGGCAGTGAGGACCAGCATCACTTTTCCCCGCTGGCACCTTTGCTGTCGCAGCAAAAGCTGGACGTTTGTCTTTTTTGCTCCAGACAGCGCCGAAAGTGAAAAAAGGTGCTTTTGAGGATAGAGTCCTCAGGAAAGCAGAGAGGGCCAAATTGTCTGGGGCATTTGAAGGGGTTCCAGGAGGCAGTGAGAACCAGCATCACTTTTCCCCGCTGGCACCTTTGCTGTGGCAGCAAAAGCTGGACGTTTGTCTTTTTTGCTCCAGAGAGCGCCAAAAGTGCAAAAAGGTGCTTTTGAGAATAGAGTCCTCAGGAAAGCAGAGAGGGCCAAATTGTCTGGGGCATTTGAAGGGGTTCCAGGAGGCAGTGAGGACCAGCATCACTTTTCCCCGCTGGCACCTTTGCTGTCGCAGCAAAAGCTGGACGTTTGTCTTTTTTGCTCCAGACAGCGCCGAAAGTGAAAAAAGGTGCTTTTGAGGATAGAGTCCTCAGGAAAGCAGAGAGGGCCAAATTGTCTGGGGCATTTGAAGGGGTTCCAGGAGGCAGTGAGAACCAGCATCACTTTTCCCCGCTGGCACTTTACCTGTGGCAGCAAAATCTGGACGTTTGTCTTTTTTGCTCCAGAGAGCGCCGAAAGTGAAAAAAGGTGCTTTTGAGGATAGAGTCCTCAGGAAAGCAGAGAGGGCCAAATTGTCTGGGGCATTTGAAGGGGTTCCAGGAGGCAGTGAGGACCAGCATCACTTTTCCCCGCTGGCACCTTTGCTGTGGCAGCAAAAGCTGGACGTTTGTCTTTTTTGCTCCAGAGAGCGCCGAAAGTGGAAAAAGGTGCTTTTGCGGATAGAGTCCTCAGGAAAGCAGAGAGGGCCAAATTGTCTGGGGCATTTGAAGGGGTTCCAGGAGGCAGTGAGGACCAGCATCACTTTTCCCCGCTGGCACTTTTGCTGTGCCAGCAAAAGCTGGACGTTTGTCTTTTTTGCTCCAGACAGCGCCGAAAGTGAAAAAAGGTGCTTTTGAAGATAGAGTCCTCAGGAAAGCAGAGAGGGCCAAATTGTCTGGGGCATTTGAAGGGGTTCCAGGGGGCAGTGAGGACCAGCATCACTTTTCCCCGCTGGCACCTTTGCTGTGGCAGCAAAAGCTGGACGTTTGTCTTTTTTGCTCCAGAGAGCGCCGAAAGTGAAAAAAGGTGCTTTTGAGGATAGAGTCCTCAGGAAAGCAGAGAGGGCCAAATTGTCTGGGGCATTTAAAGGGGTTCCAGTAGGCAGTTATAACCAGCATCACTTTTCCCCGCTGGCACCTTTTCTGTGGAAGCAAAAGCTGGACGTTTGTCTTTTTTGCTCCAGACAGCGCTGAAAGTGAAAAAAGGTGCTTTTGAGGATAGAGTCCTCAGGAAAGCAGAGAGGGCCAAATTGTCTGGGGCATTTGAAGGGGTTCCAGGAGGCAGTGAGGACCAGCATCACTTTTCCCCGCTGGCACCTTTGCTGTCGCAGCAAAATCTGGATGTTTGTCTTTTTTGCTCCAGACAGCGCCGAAAGTGAAAAAAGGTGCTTTTGCGGATAGAGTCCTCAGGAAAGCAGAGAGGGCCAAATTGTCTGGGGCATTTGAAGGGGTTCCAGGAGGAAGTGAGGACCAGCATCACTTTTCCCCGCTGGCACCTTTGCTGTGGCAGCAAAAGCTGGACGTTTGTCTTTTTTGCTCCAGAGAGCGCCAAAAGTGAAAAAAGGTGCTTTTGAGGATAGAGTCCTCAGGAAAGCAGAGAGGGCCAAATTGTCTGGGGCATTTGAAGGGGTTCCAGGAGGCAGTGAGGACCAGCATTACTTTTCCCCGCTGGCACCTTTGCTGTGGCAGCAAAAGCTGGACGTTTGTCTTTTTTGCTCCAGAGAGCGCCGAAAGTGAAAAAAGGTGCTTTTGAGGATAGAGTCCTCAGGAAAGCAGAGAGGGCCAAATTGTCTGGGGCATTTGAACGGGTTCCAGGAGGCAGTGAGGACCAGCATCACTTTTCCCCGCTGGTACTTTAGCTGTAACAGCAAAAGCTGGACGTTTGTCTTTTTTGCTCCAGAGAGAGCCGAAAGTGAAAAAAGGTGCTTTTGAGGATAGAGTCCTCAGGAAAGCAGAGAGGGCCAAATTGTCTGGGGCATTTGAAGGGGTTCCAGGAGGCAGTGAGGACCAGCATCACTTTTCCCCGCTGGCACCTTTGCTGTGGCAGCAAAAGCTGGACGTTTGTCTTTTTTGCTCCAGAGAGCGCCGAAAGTGAAAAAAGGTGCTTTTGAGGATAGAGTCCTCAGGAAAGCAGAGAGGGCCAAATTGTCTGAGGCATTTGAAGGGGTTCCAGGAGGCAGTGAGGACCAGCATCACTTTTCCCCGCTGGCACCTTTGCTGTGGCAGCAAAAGCTGGACGTTTGTCTTTTTTGCTCCAGAGAGCGCCGAAAGTGAAAAAAGGTGCTTTTGAGGATAGAGTCCTCAGGAAAGCAGAGAGGGCCAAATTGTCTGGGGCATTTGAAGGGGTTCCAGGAGGCAGTGAGAACCAGCATCACTTTTCCCCGCTGGCACTTTAGCTGTGGCAGCAAAATCTGGACGTTTGTCTTTTTTGCTCCAGACAGCGCCGAAAGTGAAAAAAGGTGCTTTTGAGGATAGAGTCCTCAGGAAAGCAGAGAGGGCCAAATTGTATGGGGCATTTAAAGGGGTTCCAGGAGGCAGTGAGAACCAGCATCACTTTTCCCCGCTGGCACCTTTGCTGTGGCAGCAAAAGCTGGACGTTTGTCTTTTTTGCTCCAGAGAGCGCCAAAAGTGAAAAAAGGTGCTTTTGAGGATAGAGTCCTCAGGAAAGCAGAGAGGGCCAAATTGTCTGGGGCATTTGAAGGGGTTCCAGGAGGCAGTGAGGACCAGCATCACTTTTCCCCGCTGGCACCTTTGCTGTGGCAGCAAAAGCTGGACGTTTGTCTTTTTTGCTCCAGAGAGCGCCGAAAGTGAAAAAAGGTGCTTTTGCAGATAGAGTCCTCAGGAAAGCAGAGAGGGCCAAATTGTCTGGGGCATTTGAAGGGGTTCCAGGAGGCAGTGAGGACCAGCATCACTTTTCCCCGCTGGCACTTTTGCTGTGCCAGCAAAAGCTGGACGTTTGTCTTTTTTGCTCCAGACAGCGCTGAAAGTGAAAAAAGGTGATTTTGAGGATAGAGTCCTCAGGAAAGCAGAGAGGGCCAAATTGTCTGGGGCATTTGAAGGGGTTCCAGGAGGCAGTGAGGACCAGCATCACTTTTCCCCGCTGGCACCTTTGCTGTCGCAGCAAAAGCTGGACGTTTGTCTTTTTTGCTCCAGACAGCGCCGAAAGTGAAAAAAGGTGCTTTTGCGGATAGAGTCCTCAGGAAAGCAGAGAGGGCCAAATTGTCTGGGGCATTTGAAGGGGTTCCAGGAGGCAGTGAGGACCAGCATCACTTTTCCCCGCTGGCACCTTTGCTGTGGCAGCAAAATCTGGACGTTTGTCTTTTTTGCTCCAGAGAGCGCCGAAAGCGAAAAAAGGTGCTTTTGAGGATAGAGTCCTCAGGAAAGCAGAGAGGGCCAAATTGTCTGGGGCATTTGAACGGGTTCCAGGAGGCAGTGAGGACCAGCATCACTTTTCCCCGCTGGTACTTTAGCTGTAACAGCAAAAGCTGGACGTTTGTCTTTTTTGCTCCAGAGAGAGCCGAAAGTGAAAAAAGGTGCTTTTGAGGATAGAGTCCTCAGGAAAGCAGAGAGGGCCAAATTGTCTGGGGCATTTGAAGGGGTTCCAGGAGGCAGTGAGGACCAGCATCACTTTTCCCCGCTGGCACTTTAGCTGTGGCAGCAAAATCTGGACGTTTGTCTTTTTTGCTCCAGAGAGCGCCGAAAGTGAAAAAAGGTGCTTTTGAGGATAGAGTCCTCAGGAAAGCAGAGAGGGCCAAATTGTCTGAAGCATTTGAAGGGGTTCCAGGAGGCAGTGAGGACCAGCATCACTTTTCCCCGCTGGCACTTTAGCTGTGGCAGCAAAATCTGGACGTTTGTCTTTTTTGCTCCAGAGAGCGCCGAAAGTGAAAAAAGGTGCTTTTGAGGATAGAGTCCTCAGGAAAGCAGAGAGGGCCAAATTGTCTGAAGCATTTGAAGGGGTTCCAGGAGGCAGTGAGGACCAGCATCACTTTTCCCCGCTGGCACTTTAGCTGTGGCAGCAAAATCTGGACGTTTGTCTTTTTTGCTCCAGACAGCGCCGAAAGTGAAAAAAGGTGCTTTTGAGGATAGAGTCCTCAGGAAAGCAGAGAGGGCCAAATTGTATGGGGCATTTAAAGGGGTTCCAGGAGGCAGTGAGAACCAGCATCACTTTTCCCCGCTGGCACCTTTGCTGTGGCAGCAAAAGCTGGACGTTTGTCTTTTTTGCTCCAGAGAGCGCCAAAAGTGAAAAAAGGTGCTTTTGAGGATAGAGTCCTCAGGAAAGCAGAGAGGGCCAAATTGTCTGGGGCATTTGAAGGGGTTCCAGGAGGCAGTGAGGACCAGCATCACTTTTCCCCGCTGGCACCTTTGCTGTGGCAGCAAAAGCTGGACGTTTGTCTTTTTTGCTCCAGAGAGCGCCGAAAGTGAAAAAAGGTGCTTTTGCAGATAGAGTCCTCAGGAAAGCAGAGAGGGCCAAATTGTCTGGGGCATTTGAAGGGGTTCCAGGAGGCAGTGAGGACCAGCATCACTTTTCCCCGCTGGCACTTTTGCTGTGCCAGCAAAAGCTGGACGTTTGTCTTTTTTGCTCCAGACAGCGCTGAAAGTGAAAAAAGGTGATTTTGAGGATAGAGTCCTCAGGAAAGCAGAGAGGGCCAAATTGTCTGGGGCATTTGAAGGGGTTCCAGGAGGCAGTGAGGACCAGCATCACTTTTCCCCGCTGGCACCTTTGCTGTCGCAGCAAAAGCTGGACGTTTGTCTTTTTTGCTCCAGACAGCGCCGAAAGTGAAAAAAGGTGCTTTTGCGGATAGAGTCCTCAGGAAAGCAGAGAGGGCCAAATTGTCTGGGGCATTTGAAGGGGTTCCAGGAGGCAGTGAGGACCAGCATCACTTTTCCCCGCTGGCACCTTTGCTGTGGCAGCAAAATCTGGACGTTTGTCTTTTTTGCTCCAGAGAGCGCCGAAAGCGAAAAAAGGTGCTTTTGAGGATAGAGTCCTCAGGAAAGCAGAGAGGGCCAAATTGTCTGGGGCATTTGAACGGGTTCCAGGAGGCAGTGAGGACCAGCATCACTTTTCCCCGCTGGTACTTTAGCTGTAACAGCAAAAGCTGGACGTTTGTCTTTTTTGCTCCAGAGAGAGCCGAAAGTGAAAAAAGGTGCTTTTGAGGATAGAGTCCTCAGGAAAGCAGAGAGGGCCAAATTGTCTGGGGCATTTGAAGGGGTTCCAGGAGGCAGTGAGGACCAGCATCACTTTTCCCCGCTGGCACTTTAGCTGTGGCAGCAAAATCTGGACGTTTGTCTTTTTTGCTCCAGAGAGCGCCGAAAGTGAAAAAAGGTGCTTTTGAGGATAGAGTCCTCAGGAAAGCAGAGAGGGCCAAATTGTCTGAAGCATTTGAAGGGGTTCCAGGAGGCAGTGAGGACCAGCATCACTTTTCCCCGCTGGCACCTTTGTTGTGGCAGCAAAAGCTGGACGTTTGTCTTTTTTGCTCCAGAGAGCGCCAAAAGTGAAAAAAGGTGTTTTTGAGGATAGAGTCCTCAGGAAAGCAGAGAGGGCCAAATTGCCTGGGGCATTTGAAGGGGTTCCAGGAGGCAGTGATGACCAGCATCACTTTTCCCCGCTGGCACCTTTGCTGTGGCAGCAAAAGCTGGACGTTTGTCTTTTTTGCTCCAGACAGCGCCAAAAGTGAAAAAAGGTGCTTTTGAGGATAGAGTCCTCAGGAAAGCAGAGAGGTCCAAATTGTCTGGGGCATTTGAAGGGGTTCCAGGAGGCAGTGAGGACCAGCATCACTTTTCCCCGCTGACACCTTTGCTGTGGCAGCAAAAGCTGGACGTTTGTCTTTTTTGCTCCAGAGAGCGCCAAAAGTGAAAAAAGGTGCTTTTGAGGATAGAGTCCGCAGGAAAGCAGAGAGGGCCAAATTGTCTGGGGCATTTGAAGGGGTTCAAGGAGGCAGTGAGGACCAGCATCACTTTTCCCCGCTGGCACCTTTGCTGTAACAGCAAAAGCTGGACGTTTGTCTTTTTTGCTCCAGACAGCGCCGAAAGTGAAAAAAGGTGCTTTTGAGGATAGAGTCCTCAGGAAAGCAGAGAGGGCCAAATTGTCTGGGGCATTTGAAGGGGTTCCAGGAGGCAGTGAGGACCAGCATCACTTTTCCCCGCTGGCACCTTTGCTGTGGCAGCAAAAGCTGGACGTTTGTCTTTTTTGCTCCAGAGAGCGCCGAAAGTGAAAAAAGGTGCTTTTGAGGATAGAGTCCTCAGGAAAGCAGAGAGGGCCAAATTGTATGGGGCATTTAAAGGGGTTCCAGGAGGCAGTGAGAACCAGCATCACTCTTCCCCGCTGGCACCTTTTCTGTGGCAGCAAAAGCTGGACGTTTGTCTTTTTTGCTCCAGAGAGCGCCAAAAGTGAAAAAAGGTGCTTTTGCGGATAGAGTCCTCAGGAAAGCAGAGAGGGCCAAATTGTCTGGGGCATTTGAAGGGGTTCCAGGAGGCAGTGAGGACCAGCATCACTTTTCCCCGCTGGCACCTTTGCTGTGGCAGCAAAAGCTGGACGTTTGTCTTTTTTGCTCCAGACAGCGCCGAAAGTGAAAAAAGGTGCTTTTGCGGATAGAGTCCTCAGGAAAGCACAGAGGGCCAAATTGTCTGGGGCATTTGAAGGGGTTCCAGGAGGCAGTGAGGACCAGCATCACTTTTCCCCGCTGGCACTTTTGCTGTGGCAGCAAAATCTGGACGTTTGTATTTTTGCTCCAGACAGCGCTGAAAGTGAAAAAAGGTGCTTTTGAGGATAGAGTCCTCAGGAAAGCAGAGAGGGCCAAATTGTCTGGGGCATTTGAAGGGGTTCCAGGAGGCAGTGAGGACCAGCATCACTTTTCCCCGCTGGCACTTTAGCTGTGGCAGCAAAAGCTGGACGTTTGTCTTTTTTGATCCAGACAGCGCCGAAAGTGAAAAAAGGTGCTTTTGACGATAGAGTCCTCAGGAAAGCAGAGAGGGCCAAATTGTCTGAGGCATTTGAAGGGGTTCCAGGAGGCAGTGAGGACCAGCATCACTTTTCCCCGCTGGCACCTTTGCTGTGGCAGCAAAAGCTGGACGTTTGTCTTTTTTGCTCCAGAGAGCGCCGAAAGTGAAAAAAGGTGCTTTTGAGCATAGAGTCCTCAGGAAAGCAGAGAGGGCCAAATTGTCTGGGGCATTTGAAGGGGTTCCAGGAGGCAGTGAGGACCAGCATCACTTTTCCCCGCTGGCACCTTTGCTGTGGCAGCAAAAGCTGGACGTTTGTCTTTTTTGCTCCAGAGAGCGCCGAAAGTGAAAAAAGGTGCTTTTGAGGATAGAGTCCTCAGGAAAGCAGAGAGGGCCAAATTGTCTGGGGCATTTGAAGGGGTTCCAGGAGGCAGTGAGGACCAGCATCACTTTTCCCCGCTGGCACGTTTGCTGTGGCAGCAAAAGCTGGACGTTTGTCTTTTTTGCTCCAGAGAGAGCCGAAAGTGAAAAAAGGTGCTTTTGAGGATAGAGTCCTCAGGAAAGCAGAGAGGGCCAAATTGTCTGGGGCATTTGAAGGGGTTCCAGGAGGCAGTGAGGACCAGC
>NW_028126814.1:0-9143 GCF_965231255.1 Vanellus vanellus | reverse complement strand
GGCCATCGCGCCACCCGAGGTCGGCAACATCAACATCCCGGCGCTGCGCAGCCTGCTGGGTGCCGTGATCAGCCACCTGGGCCTGCAGGATCTCCCTGTCCAGAGGCAGGAGGAAGGCCAGACCTCTGTCCCAGAGGGGGAGCAGCCTTCCAAGGCACCCTCTGTGCAGGAGAAGGAGGGGAACAGGGCCCAGGGCACGGGGCAGCAGCCCCAAAAGCCGGGGGAGCAGCTGCCGTGCAAGGACAGACTGCAGGAGAGCACGAGCGGCCCTCAGCTTGCCTCCGTGGCTGAACAACATGACGGGGATAAAAGACAAGTTCAAGGAGAAGGAGAGCGGCATCTCCAAGGTAAAGGCTCTTGCCGATCCCCCGGGTGCTCCCCTGTGAGACAACCCCTCCTCCAGGGTCCACGCTGCCATTGTGCTGCCCTCAGACCAAGGTCTGCTTTAAGCCCAAGCTCACGGCAACACACGGGGCTTCCTGCGGGAAAGGGATGGTGTTTTGGGGAGGAAGAGCTGGGGCTGAAATGCCGTTCCAGTTGCCCTGAGTCGTTCCCACGTTGCCATCAGCGAGTTGTGGTGGGTCCCATACAGCCCCTGGTTCCTTTGGCTCTGCTTGCTGGAGGCTCAGCACCCCCGAGGTGCGGCCCCACCACCCTCTCCATCCCTCCCTTCCCTACTCCTGACCTAGGGCCAAGTACCACATCCGCACCTCGGGCAGCCGAGAGGCTCCAGCAGCAAATCATAGCCCTCATCTCCCACCACAAATCCCCTCGGCTCGCCCAAGGGCTAAAGCCAGCCCTGGTGGGGTTGGGAGAGGGGCCTCATCCTGCATGGCACCGAGCCCCCGGTGGCCATGCTTCCCCCGTGGGGAGAAACAAGCTTGGGTTTGAGGCAGGAGCCACCGTCAGTGCTGCAGGGCCAGGTCCTGCCAGGGATGGGAAACTGCGGGAGAAGGCAGCAGGGAGGGTTTCCCCTGGGGTGGTTGGAGGGGATGGCGCCCACTTCGTTAGTGGCGGGTGCAGCTGCCCTGGCCAGGCTGTGGCTGAGGGGGCTGCAGCGGCTCTTTGTCCTTCACATCGGCTTCAATGGTCTTGCTGGGAGCCTGGCAGGGGCAGCAGTCCCTGCTGTGCTGGGTTGTGCAACGGGCCCCCCACAGGGCAGGGGTGGGGGTCTCTGGGGAGCTGCTGCCCCTTCTCAGCCGTTGAAGATGTGATGAATGGGAAGTGCTGCCTGTGTTGCTCTGCCAGCCGGGCACTGCCCCCCCACGCTGTGCAGACCACAGCAGGGCTAAAGGTCCTGGTCCCCAGGGACCCCAGGGACCCTTCCCTGGGGCTCACCCCCGCCACCCCCTTCTCTCAGGCCACGGCTCTCTCCCAGGACATCCTCGAGGAGATGGGCACGATGAAGGCGGCGCAGTCGCGCATGGGCGAGGAGATCCGCAAGATGCAGGAGGCGCTTGGCTTGGTGAGCTGCTGTCGGTGCCCCTGGGAGGGAGCTGGGCCCTCGCACCCTCCCTGCCCTTCTCCCCGTCTGTCGCCACCCCAGCCCCTGCCCCGCGGCCATCAGCCATCGCTCTCAGCCAGTGTGAAGGGCACCAGGAGGGAAGAGTGGGAAGGGTGTCCCAATGGGGGGAGCGGGGGAGCTCAGCCCACCTGCCCTGGAGCCCCCCCCAAACCTCTGCCTGACAGCGCTGCCCTGGGGAGGGCAGAAACGGGCAGCGCTGCCTGCAGGTCAGGCTGGGGGTAGAGGGAACTGTGGGCATCAACCAAAGGCGTGCTAAGGCTCTTTGGAACTGAACAGCCTTAAAAAGGCAACGTGGGAGCTGGCAAGGAGGGGAGAGAAAGCTCTGCCCCTGGCAATCCAGCCACAGCCCCCCGGCACAGCCCTGCCCGGCGTCCCTCTGCCGTGTGCCCAAGTGAATCTGCAGATGCTCCTTTTCAGTCCCGCTCCACATCCAGACTGGTGTCCCTCTCCTCTCCCAGCTCCAGGGCAAACTCCAGAATGCTGATGTCCGGCTGTCGGGGCCCGGCCACCAGATGAAGTTGGGCTGTCATCTATGGCCACAAGCACACCTGCATCTTGCAGGCATACAGAAGGTAGCTGCGTGCCCGGCTCCCTTGGGGGGACCAGCCCGGCTGTGTCGGGGCATGCTCCATGGCTTGGCAGTGCTGGGCAGTGATGTTGGGGGGTGCCCGTCCCTGCGGGTGCCGCCTCCTCCAGCTATTTTGCCGGGCTGACCCCTTTTTCCCTCCCTTCCCCAGAAAAGGCTGAAGGAAAGGATGAGGCTCTACCCAATCGCAGAGGAGGTGAGCAGCATGGTGCGCTGGGAGGTGCTGGGGGATTGCTTGCCCGGTGGGCAGCAACGCAGGAGGGGGAGGACGGGGCAAATCCCGGCATTTGGCACTGTGAGATGGTTTCCAAATCCCGCCTGGGGCTGCTGCTCCTGAAACGCCGGCGCAGCCCATTGGCCTGGGAAGCGGGTCTGGGCCAGCAGGTCTGGAGCACCGAACGCCATTGCTAGGGACCAAAAGGCCTGTCTGCCCTGGCCCGGGGAGTCAGAAGGGATTTGCTGCTCCCCTGGCTCGGCTGCTCAAAGGCTGCAGGCACAGAGGGAAGCAAAGCACTGAGGGGGCTGGAGGGGGGCCCGGCGGCTGTGGCCATGGGAGCCGGGGAGTCTGCGTGGGGTTGGCAGCCTTTGCCTTTGGGCTTTCATGGCATCCTTGAGTTTGGCCCCATGAGCCAGCGGTTTGGGGATAGGGAGTTGGGTCACAGCGGAGGGTGTTTGGGGTCTGTCCCCGCCGCTACATGGCTGCCCATAAACCTGCTGCCCTTTACCTCCTCTTCCCAGGAGAGCACTGGGGACCAGTCTGCCCCAGCCGAGACCCCCCAGGCTGACGTGAACAGCCAGGATAGGACAAGCTGCATGCTGGAGCCCAAGGGACCAGCCACACAGTCTGTGCCCAGGACAAGCACAGTGTCCCCAGGCACCTGGACCACCACTGCAGGGGTGCAGCCAGGATCCGCCAGCACCCAAATCACCACCCCAGGGGTGCAGACACCATTCCCTGGAAGCAAGACCACCACCGCAGGGGAGAAGCCAGGGTTCCCTGGCACCTGGACTGCCACGCCAAGAGTGCAGCAAGGATCCTCTGCAATGCCCCATTCGCAAGAGCCAGCTATGCCCTGGGGGTCCTCATCATCCAGCAGCTCCTCTGGCCACGGTATGGAGACGGTGGAGGCTGTCGGCCAGGTCGGGCAGGTTGGCCACCTGAAGGAGCAGGTGGACCACAAGGAAGCTGCCACGTCGGACTACGCAGAGCATGAGGAGCCCCACCTGCTCTTCCCAGAGGGAGGTGAGAACCCTGGGGGAGTTGGGGGGGGGGGGTGTTGGCGTGGGTACACCCCAGGTCAGGGGCTCATCGTGCTCAGAGCCTGGCCCCAAGGGTGAGACTCCCACACTGACAGTGTGTCCCCTTGGACCATGTCCCTCCAGATGAGGAGAGCATCACCATCCGGGGTCGGGTGTCCTCCCTGCAGAGCCTGGCCAGAGACCTGCAGGAAGTGAAGGAGAAGGTGAGCCGGCATAAGTCCCCGAGGGGGCTGGGGGATGCAGGGGGGATGTGGGCAGGAAGGGGGCAGCCAAAGGGCCCCCGTACTGGAGCAACACGGGGGGCCGTGCCCTGACCCTGCCACCACTGTCATTCCCAGATCAGGCAGCTGGAGGATGCTGTTGGAAAGCTGGGGATGGCTGGAACAGAGAGGAAAGCAGATGGCAGCGACCACATCATCCTGCAACTGAGGTAAAAGGATGGGAGAGGGTTTCCTACCCCGGGGGGCTGGAAGGCGCCCAGGGGACTGGGAGCATCCCAGTTTGGGGGGTGAGGGACACCCCGCTGAGCAGCCCCAAGGAGCCTAAGCCTGCTTGTGTCCCCATCTCGCTGTTCAGGTCTGTGCTGCAGGACATAAAGCAAGAGGTGATGGAGCTGAAGGCCCTGGGACTAGAGGAGATAAAGCAGAAGGTCCTGGAGATGAAGGAGCTGGAGTTAGAGAAGATAAAGAGGGAGCTGAAGGAGCTGGGAGAACACCGGGACATGACTGAAGCCACGCTGCAGCGGTTGGTGACAGAGGTGGCCAAGCAGATGCAGGCACAGGTGAGGTCCGGGGGGAGCACACCCACCAGCCGCCAGCTCAGTGGCGTGGTCCTGGCGGGGTTCCCGACCACGTTCCCTGGCTGGCTGGGGCCATTGAGCCTCCATGGAACCTGGGCTTGTTGACTAACTCCATGTCATCTCAGAGCCCATTCCTTCTCCCCTTCCTGCAGCAGGACAAGCTCAGGGAGATCGAGAGCGTAGAGCAGGAGCAGGCAGAGGCGCAGGCAGCATGTCCTGCCTGCAGTGGGGACACTGGAATGCAGGTGGGGAAGCTCCTGCAGCGCTACGAGAAGCTCCAGGAGGTGGTGGACTCCCTGGTGTCCCGGCAGGCAGTGGGCAAGGTGCCGAGGCAGATGCCGAGGAGGAGCCAGGTAAGGAGATGCTGGCGTGGGGGGCTTGAGAGGGGGCTGCTGAGACCCCCCGGCTAGTTGTGCTTTGCTGTAACGTGGGGGAGCCTCACGCTGCCCCCAAATTGGCTTGCACAAGTCAGCAGCATGGAAGGAAATGAAAGCCTTAGTGCAAATGTCCTGCTGGCACTGATAGCCCATGGCCACCAGCCAAGTGACCTGGGTCTGTCCCTGCAGGGCAGCCAGCCCCCCTTACACAGCACCACTTTGTCATCTTCCTCCCTGAAGCAGGATGAGGAGGCGCTGAAGCGCATCCAGGCCACCCTCGTGCAGGCGCAAGAGGACTACGAGAAGCTCAGCTCTGTCGTGGGGAACCTCTTGCGTGACAGCCACCGGCAGCAGAAAGACACCAAGGTAAGTGGCTGAAACCCTTGTGGGGTCGGAGCATCCTTCAGGCAGAGCCCCTGCTGCGGACCACAGGGGGTTTGTCTCTTTCCTGGAGGGTTGTATGGGAGGTGGGGGGTGCTCTGCTGGCTGGGAGGCAGCTGCGACCCTGCCGTGGCGTCATGGGGTGCTTTCTGCTTTGCAAGGCTCTGTTCCAGTCCCTGGAGAAGCTGGCAGAGGAGAAAGCGGACAAGGAGGACTTGTTGCTGGCAGTCGATGTGGTACGGCCTTGAGGGTGCCCAGCACGAGACAAGGGGGTCCCGGGCAGGGTGGCAAACGTCCTTGTCCCTTGGGTGCTCAATAGCAGAACCGGACAGGGGGAGGGAGGGTTTCCAGACCGGCTGCGGGTCCCTCGCCAGGTCCCTCTGTCTCCCCTGGGTCGCTTTGGCTGGTGAGACCAACCTCACGGGGGTGATGAGGCGAGCGGAGCCATGTACCCACTTCTCCCTCTCCTCCTGACACGAGCTGGTCCTGCCCATCGTACCTCCATCCTTTCCCCACCACTCTCCTGCCTTTCTCTCTTGCTAGAAAGCAGACAAAAGCGCCCTGGCCGGCAAAGTCAGCCGCAGCGAGTTTGACGCAAGGATGGAGCGGCTGACTCAGATGGTGGAGGAGATGCTGAGCCGGCAGACAGGCCAGGAGAAGGTCCAGCAACAGCTCCGTGAAGAGGTGGCCTCCAAGGTGAGGGGTGGCTTGTCCCCGCCACGCACGACTGGCACCTTCAGGGCTTGGCAGCCTAAGGCAGCATCCCCCCAAGGGTCCCCTCTCCCGGCTGTCCCACCCGGGGACCGCAGTGTCCCATCCCGGGGCGGCTGTCTGAGGCTTTACACCCGTCCACAGCTGGACCGCCTGGAGCTGGGGCCTTTCCAGCAGCAGCTGGAGGGGCACTGCAAGAACATTCTGGAGCAGGGCAAGGAGAAGGAGCCAGAGGCAGCGGCTGATGATGCGGCTGGGATTAAGAAGTGAGTGCGATGGGGACGGTGGTGGCTTTGGGGATAACTGGCTGCTGCCTGCCAGCTGCCTGCCTGCGTCCCCCCCAGGAGCTCACCCAGCCCTTCTCTCCCCCCTCCAGCCCACTGCTGACGCATTTCCACTGCCTGTCCTGCGACCGGCCCCTCGACATGCAGGTTCCTGGCCCGTGAGTAGCACCCGGTACCGTGGGTGGGACGGGGGGAGATGGGCGCTGGCAGTGCCCCGCTGCGCCAGGCACAGGGGTTGGGGTGTCTGCCTGGGGAATGCAACCCTGCCAAGCCCCCTCGCAGTCCTGCGCGGCAGCGGGGGACAGGGAGCCGTCCGCGGGGGGCAGGGACCGCCATGGGCTACAAGACCGTTGGTTTTGGGGTGCTGCCCCGAGCCAGGGCAGCGTAGGTCCTTTCTCCCCCATCACCCATCTGTGGCTCCTGCCCTCCCCAGACACACCGTGGCTATCCCGGCGCTGCCGCCGCTGCTCCCGCGCCTCACCCAGCACCCCCGTACCATTCTCAAGCCGGAGCAAGAACAGCAGCACGGCCACAGGTAGGGGACACGGGCACCCGGCCCCTGGAGTGCAGGGTGGCTCTGCCACCGCGAGGGAGAGCTCTTCCGCGGGTGGGGGCGGAGGGGTCCAGGGGGCGTGGGCAGGGCAAGGGAGCAGAGATGTGCTGCAGAGCGTCAGCTGTGCTTGTCTCGGGTCTGTGGGGTTTTACAGCCGTCCCCCTCGCTGCCCCATCTGGGAAACAAGTTGCCAAAAATAAGCCCTGCAGCTGGGACAGCCCAGCTCCTGCCTCCTGGTGTCCTTGGTGTGGGGTGCAGCTCACCGGGGCTGTGGGGAAAGGGCAGATCCAGCAGGATGGGTGGGGTGTCTCCTGCAGCAGTCAGAGGGAAGCTGGGAGGGACAGACCCCACTGGGGAGCAGCGCCTGGTCCCCTCCCTCGTGTTGTAGGCTGAAGCACGGGGTGCCACAGTGCCGGGCACTCAGCATCCCCGTGCCTCATCCCACAGGGAGCCATTGGTCGAGGGCAAGTACCCCACCGTGCCGCGGAGCTGCGGGGGCCGGGACACTGTCACCACCCCGCTGCAGCGCCGCCAGCGCCTCCAGCCGCTCCTGCTCCCCAACAAGGTAGGGCTGACAAAGGTAGGGATACGGCAGGGGCGACTGAGGCTGAGCCCCTGGGGGGTGCGTGCCTCAGTTTCCCCCGGGAGCGCTGGGTGTGGGAGGGTTGCCTGGGGATGCTGGCTTTGCCCTGTGGTTCAGCCAGCCCGCTCTCTCCTTCCCAGTGCAACGTGACAAATCTGTTGGGCACGGATCGCCCCATCTCCAGGGACCAGCTGGACGAGAAGCTGCCCGTGCTTGCAGCCAAGGAGGGTACGGCCGGGGCAGGACAGGGGAGGGGACCCCAAGGGTGGGAAGGGGACAGCGGGGAGGGCCGGGCACCCGTGGGGTGCCAGGATTTCCCCCACCATGGCTCCCTCTGGTCTCTCCTGCCACCCCTGCTGCCCGCCCCATGGGCTGCAGGGGGGCTAACCCCTGCCCCTCGCCCCCAGAGCCCAGGCCCGGGCAGCCCAAGACAGCCCAGCACCAGCCCGGGCTGCACAAGGCCGCAGAGAGCAAAGATTCGTCCAACCGGCACTTCTCCATGGCACCGAGGCCACCGCGGGACAGACCCAGCACCCGGGCAGCCATGCGGGCACAGCTGCTCTTCAAAAAGTGATTTGTTATTTAACTAATAAAAAAAACTTTGCCCTTATTTTTGTCGGGCTTTTTCCCTTTTGGGGGGGAACTAAGAATGGCGGTCAGAGGGACAGAGGGGGCACCACCTCGATAAATCGCAGCCCCCAGTTCTGCTCTCCCCCTCAGAGCCCGGCGGCAAATACAGCAGGCAGTGGGCTAGTGGGCGCCTGTCCCCCTCTGCGGGGAGTTCTGCTCTGGGCTTCCCTGGGACGGTGATGGACGTTTCTGCCATTACGGAGCCAGGATGCACATTTCAAGTACTGCAATGGAATGGCTTCATTGATCTCTAACTCGTTCCTCTTCAGCCAAAGGAAAGTCTTCCTTCCTCCAGACCTTCTCTTTTACTTGCAAAGTCTGGGATTCCCAAGGGCTGGCCTGAGCAGTAAAGACTGAAGCAAAGAAGGCATTCAGCAACTCCGCCTTCTCTGCATCATCTGTCACCACAGCACCTGTCTCGTTCAACAGCGGGACCACATTTTCCCTAGTTTTCCTTGGCTTGCTGAACCCTACCTGAAGAAACCCTCCCAGGTGACCTTGACATCCCTTGCCAGATTTAAGTCCGAGGCAGCCATGGCTTTCCTCGTTTCATCCCTGCATCCTCTGACGGCATTCTTGTAGTCTTCCCAAGCGGTCAGTCCCTTCTTCCACGTACTGTAGATGTCCTTCTTCCACTTGAGAGTTTTCAGAAGCTCCCTGCTCAACCATGCAGGTCTCCTGCTTCCCTTGCCTGATTTCTTGCTCTTAGGCATGCACCGATCCTGGGCTTGCAGGAAGTGATGCTTAAATATCAACCAGCTCTCTTGAGCCCCGCTACACTCTAGAGCCCTAGCCCATGGGACTTCTCCAAGGAGTTTCTTGAAGACATCAAAGTTAGCCCTCCTGAAGTCCGAGGCTGCAATCCTACTTGTCGTTTTAGGCATGCTACACTTAATCCTGAACTCGATCTTCCCATGATCGCTACAGCCAAGGTTGCCCCCAACCTTAACCAACCTCCACCAGTCCCCCTTTGTTTGTCACCCCTAGGCCCAGCAGTACGCCTCTCCTTGTTGGCTCCTCCACCGCCTGTAGGCCTCCTTTAGGTTCTGGAAGGCCGCTATGAGGTCTCCCTGGAGCCTTCTCTTCTCCGGGATGAACAACCCCAACTCTCGCAGCCTGTCCTCACAGCAGAGGTGCTCCAGCCCTCTGATCAAAGTCGGTCGTGGCCCTCCAATCATTTTCACGGCCCTCCTCTGGGCCCGCTCCAACAGGTCCATGCCTTTCCCATGTTGGGGGTGCCAGAGCTGGACTCAATACTCCAGATGGGGTCTCACCAGAGTACCGTAGAGGGGCAGAATCACCTCCCTTGACCTGCTGGCCACACTTCTGATGCAGCCCAGGATACGGCTGCTCCGCTGGGCAGCGATCGCGCATTGCCGGCTCATGTTGAGCTTCTCTTCAACCAACCCCGCCAAGTCCTTCTCCCCAGGGCTGCTCTCGACCCATTCTCCGCC